>NW_022302761.1:0-6916 GCF_002776525.5 Piliocolobus tephrosceles | reverse complement strand
TTTTAATTTTATTTTATTATATGTAAATATGTTACATATTCCTTTTTTAAAAATGTGAGTTTTTTTTCTCTCTTGTTACACAAACTTTGTATGCAGTGTTCATTATGCACTTTAAAAATAAATATTTTGTTTCAGGGCATGGTGCTTTCACATATGCAACCTTAGAATAGTTTTAAATTCCATTCCACTTTCACCATTCCTGAACTGCTTTGAATATATTGGATGTTGGAAGCCATGAGAGGTTTTGACTTGCAATCCAGTCAAGATAATAGGATTTTCCATTTATAGTGTAATCTGATATATATTCGTTTTGGTTTCATACTTTTGAAAAATCTATTCTCTTTTACTCTGTGGTGATCTTTGCTTGTCTATTTGTGCATTGCTAGAATGTCAGCTGCTGTTTCCCTAGCACCTGAGATGTTACTCCACACTGTATAGCGCTGGTGTTGAGAGTTGAGAGAATCTACTAAATAACAGCTCTTTTTGAGTCTGCAGTTCTGAATTAAAAGGAAAGGAAAGGACAGGCAAAAGAATATAGACATCAGCTAGTTTTACTGAAGGTCTGTTGGAGAACATGGATTTGGTGTCCAGGAACTTGAGAACTAATACTGCATCCCTAATACTTCACTAAGGTGTGCCTAAATAGCCCTGAAAGGGCTAGGAAGTCACAAGTCAGCCTCTTAATTGTTATGGGTGTCCTTCAAATATTAAGGTAATATTGAGGATGCAGAATGGCTCCTTCCTCATGATGTTTTAAGAGATCTGGGCCGGGCACTGTGGCTCACGCCTGTAATCCCAGCACTTTGAGAGGCTGAGGCGGGTGGGTCACCTGAGGTCAGGAGTTCCAGACCAGCCTGACCAAAATGGAGAAACCCTCATCTCGACTGAAAATACAAAATTAGCCGTGTGGTGGCGCATGCCTGTCATCCCAGCTACTTGGAAGGCTGAGGCAGGAGAATAGCTTGAACCTGGGAGGTGGAGGTTGCAGTGAGCTGAGATTTCCCCATTGCACTCCAGCCAGGGCAACAAGAGTGAAACTCTGTCAAAAAACAAAAAAAAGACAGACAGAGAGAGACAGATCTGGAGGGAGATACTAAGCCGCGCAGGCTCTCATCTTGAAGTCACCAAATACGTAAGTTGTTATTTCTGCTCTGCTGAGAAGTTTGTGAATACATTTTTTCCATGAATTATTGAAAATTTTAGACCCATAACATAAGTTTTTAAAAATTTATCCTAAAGATTGCTTGTGTATGTATGTGTTTTGAAATATATTTAATCTCTTTATCTTGAAACAGTTTTTATAGATTCCACACAAGAGTCCTTTATGAAATAAGTGTGCTTTAATTTTCTTATAAGATGTGTCCTTTTTTGTCCCTGGCACAGTCTGTATATGACCATTTAAATTACTTTTAGTTCATGTTTGGGTTATAATCAGACACAAATATTTCCTAAAGTCCAAATCTTATTTTGATATACGAGGAAGAGTTTACATGGTAATAATATTAAGGGTTACAGCTGGTTTCACTGAAGCTTTGTAGACATTCTCTAATACCTTATCTTTCTGAAGGAATATCTGTTCTGCTTGAATGATAGACTACATAATACATGTACTGTCAGGTACATTCATGGAAGGGACAGGCAGATGGAGTCATATGTTACTGGAGTCTTGATGAACAGATGTAGGAAATAGTCCAAGGAATAAGAAAAAAGTTGATTTTGAAAAGTGCTTGTTGAAGTCTGTAAATGTGCATTGAATTATGGCAGTGAAAAAAGCACAGTGAAGTTTGGGAACTGGGGTCTAAATCCTGGAGTCCCCAGAATCATAGAGAACCTTGGTTAGGGGAGTAATTTTGTAAAAAAGCGAGAAGACGCAGTGACAAGGCAGAATATAATTAAAAGTATTGCTGTGTCATTTTCTAGTTTTGTAATTTTGTCATATTTTTCAAACTGTGTTGATCATTTATTAAACTGATAAATAAACTATAATCAGCAGGGTTAATATAAGGGTTAAATAAGGAAATTTATGTATATCTGTAAGCACAATGTCACAATTAATACAAAGTTACCCTTTTTATTTTTCCTGGACTTCATGTACAAATGGGTCAGTTAATTTTTTGCTTATGACACATAATTATCATTTTTACATAAAATATATTTAATTATTTTTATATTTTTAGCAGGGAAATAATACATGCATGTTTTCCCCCTGTTTCAAACACATGCATTCATATAAACATATGCATCTATATACCTACGTATCTATGTATGAATATACACATGGACATCGGTATTTCTCAGCAAACATGTATCATGATAATCAGAGATATTGCAACCAACAAAGACTAATATAAACCATGATTGCAAGAATTTTAGATACCACCTTAGTAAAATATCAGATTGAGCTGCTAAATTTCTTTCAGCCCTAAGTCATTGTGCATTTTCTGAGCATCCTAGAGAACTGTGACTCTATTATCAGGACAGAAACACCATGACGCAGGGTACTCCTGCGAATTTCTGATGCAGGGGATTTTAAGGGCTAGATCAGCAGGATGGGAGTGTTGACCCTCCAAGTGAAATAAATTCCTGAATTGATTATCCCCATCCTAAAACAGATTTTTTTTTTTTTTGATACAGAATCTTGCTCTGTCGCCCTGGCTGGAGTGCAGTGTTAGGATCTCGGCTCACTGTAATTGCCTCCTGGGTTCAAGAGATTCTCCTGCTTCAGCCTCCTGAGTAGCTGGGATTATAGGCAAGCACCACCGTGCCCAGCTAATTTGTGTATTTTTAGTAGAAATGGAGTTTCACCATTTTGGGCAGGCTGGTCTCGAACTCCTGACCTCAGGTGATCCACCTGCCTTGGCCTCCCAAAGTGATGGAATTACAGGTGAGAGCAACCGCGCCTGACCCTAAAACAGATTCTTACTTGATTGATTTCCGAGTTCCAAGGGGAAATACAAAAGTCGAACTTGAGAGAAAGTAAAAGTGGAGTAAGGCTTCAGAAGGCTGTGATTGGTGTTGGAGAAACATTGCTAGGACATAAAGCTGGGATAATAAAATCTGAGAAATCCCACCGTGTTTATCTACAGGTGGAAATCATATTCCACATATGGGCGGAGTCAGGGATCCCTGTGTTGTAAAATCAGGGAGGGAATTGAATATCTGGACTTGTGTCAATTAACATACAAAACTCAATGCTTTTCATGTTCTCATTCACAAGCTATCTGTGTTCCTTCTTTGTCAGCAACCGTAGTCATAGGCTTCCTAATTTTGACCATGGGAAAAGAGGAGAGGCCTCTGCGTGTTTGTGTCTGTTGGTTAGGCTGTGGTGCAGGTGGTGTCACACTTCAGTGAAGGTCTGGCTTTTCATCACAGGTTGATCTGAAAATTGTGTACAAGGCTGGTGTCTCACGTGTTCTTTCTCCAACCTCAGCTTTTCTTAGTGCCTGAAGTGTCTGCAAGTGGAAATCCAGAAGAAGACAGAGAGAACTGAGTTCTTGACAATGCATTCACTAGTGAGTAGGGGATGCCTCTTTCTACTGAAATTAGACCCATATTGCTGGCAAATGGGCAGTTTTCTCCAGTTTGCATGGGTGTTTTATTTTTATTCTTTTTTGTTTGTTTGTTTTTATGATGCAAAACCCACCCAGCCTGGTTGTTCCAAATGCAATCAGGAGACTTTCAGGTATCCGGCCTCCAATTAAGTTTTCTGAGGACTCTAGGTTGTGTATCATGTGTCAAAGATTCCTAAATTTTCAATATAATTTCCAATATTACACTACCTTATTCCAGCCCCTATTCAGGCTATTTACAGAAAAAGACATGAGAGGTCTCATTTATGTATTTCTTTTTCTTCTATCCATCCTTTAACCTCATAGGGAAATAATTGAGCCATTAACTGTACTGTTGGCTGAAATAGACTTAGGATTGTGATGAATGCAGGCAATAGAGATGCGTGAAAAGCAGAAGATCACAGCCCAATAATGAGGCTGATGTTCTAGTAGCTGAGTTCAATAAATCCCGTGTGATAGGCCTTGGGCAAAAGCTGCACAGTGTGGAGGCAAAAGGAGAGTTTGATAAAATATATTTGTGCTTTTAAAAACTTAGCAAAAGGACAACTAAAGAAGTCATTATTATTCTTATCCTCATTCATTTTTCCTTTTGATAATTAACCTTTCGGCCTTCCGGTAACTGAAAGTAACATATAAGAAATACAATTACTTAATTATGGTTGCACACTCAGGAGAAGGAATATAGTAGATCGAATACATTTTAGGGTTCTGTGGAAATGCTTTATAAGGGCTGGTTAGAAAAAAACAAAACAGTAAAGAGGCCTTTTTATCCTTGAACAAGCAAAGTGACAAGGTAAAGTTAAAAGAGAGGCAGTGATAACTGATGTTTGGATTGCCCAGAGAAAGTTGAGAGCAGGAGGCTTCATATCACAGGAATCATCTAACTAAGACTTCCTCAGTATAGCAGCCTCAGCGGTCTTGTCTTGTGCTGCTGGACTGTCTTTAAGCCTTGTCCTGAACACCTGAATTACATAACATTAGAGTGACTCTATGTATGAATTGAATCCTATATTCTGCATAAAACTTGTTCAGTTCTGAAGAATGCTGGAGTCTGGTTCATTACTTTCTAACTTTTTCATGAATAAGGGACCAATGACCTGTATTTAATAAACATTTGCTAGATAGGAAACATGTTTTCTATTACTTCTTTAGATTATTCTAAGCACATAATAGGTCTTTCAACCATTTGATTGGTGAGAAACCTGTGGTTCATCTAGAGAAATAATTTATTTAATCACGGTCATGTTTAAAAAGTAGTAAATCATGGTTATTTGCCTTGTGACAAATCTGTAATTTACTTGAAATTCATGGTAAGTTTGTTTTATTTCTGAAGGTTCAAGTGAAAATTTTATAATCAGTTATGTACAGGTGATTAACGCATTACTGAAAAATATCTGGGCTATATTATGCCACACCTCATGCGATATTTCTTTATAGTAAAGTTTAATGGATTAAGAGTGGGTATGTCTCTGTGAGTGAATCTGAAAGGCAGATACCAGCTTAGTATTGAGAATGAACTGGCTGGAATATAAAACACTGAGTGTTCTGCATACGCAGGTCCTACCTCTGTCATCTCAGCCTTCCTCCTCTGGACATTAAAAGGGATTCTCTGTCTAAACTAAAATGTCTGTGATGTTTTAGAAGAAAGTGACTTTTGAAGATGTAGCTATTGACTTCACCCAGGAAGAGTGGGCCATGATGGACACATCCAAGAGAAAGCTGTACAGAGATGTAACGCTGGAAAATGTCAGTCACCTGGTGTCCCTCGGTGAGTCCCTCAACATGCACATACGTATGTAGACATTGACTCATTCATTCAATAAGTGTTGGAACAGCTTCCCCATATCTCACTCTAATCTCTTCTCTGATTCTCTCACAGATCTTATCTGAAAAAAGTTTGAGATCTCTAAGTCTGTCTGAAAGAAATATCTTTATTTTATTTTATTTAGTTTGTCACTCAATTAGAATGTAATCTTGACAAGGATTTCATGTTTTCCTTGGTACTCAGTCTGTAGTACTCAGAACAGACCTGGGAACTTAATGCATATTTTCAATGTATTAAATTAAATATTTTCTAAATAACTCTTCTGCTTAGTGGCTCTGCTTAGGCTGAGACCAATTAGTGAAAACAATAGCAATATCTTTTCTGTATAGAACACCAATTATTTTTGTAAATCAAATGTTTTTTTGTTCTGCCTGAGAATAATAATACACATACTGTGCAGAGATTTAATTAATCTCTTTCTGAAAAGACTGTGTATTATGCATTGTGTCTTGGAACTTAGGCATGGACTCAGCATTCATAGGTCCTGACTGTTTTGAATTTCCTTTTCCTGATGGACCTTTCATTTGGATTTATTTTCTAGTCTCACGTTGGGTGGGAAAAACCCTGGGGAGTTTTCTGTGTTCTAGGTCTTGTGGCCTGAGCTGACCTTCACTGTTTTTATTCTTCCTTGATAGCCTGCCTTACAGTTGGTGATAATGCACATTTATTGACAGTGAACTCAAAACACAAGTACTGTTTCCACTAACAGGGTACCAGACAAGCAAATCCTATATAATTTTGCAGCTGGAGCAAGGAACAGAGACCTGGCGGGAAGGAAGAGAATTTCTCCAAGGCCAGAATCTGGGTAAGCAACAGGGTCCTGTGCTCTAATAGCAGGAGGTGCTTTGTCAATGAAAAATGTCAGTCAAATATTAATTAGCGGTTTTATTAAATGAGTGGTAATTTCTAAAATGTAGGTGAAGCTACTGGAGCAGAATTCCTTAGATGTTATTATCATTTTGTTCATATGTCAGATACTACTCTTGTGTCCTCTTGCCTTTTCTTTTACTTTCAGGAAAAGGATAATTCATGTACTTGTTGGGGTTAAACTGTCACCTGCTGACTCTTCCCAATACCCCTGTGAAGACTATCCCTCTAATTATCTGCCTGATATCTCATCTCCATTTTAACTCCTTTCACATTTTAATTTTAAAACTCTTTTCTAATTGCTGATGCTGTACAATCGGTTTCATCTATTGAAGTATTTTCTTCATCTGACACCCTTGCCACATCTAAGTGTCAATTTTTGAAAAAAAGTAAATGGGCCTTGGGGTTTTTCAAACAATTTTATCACCATAATACCAAGGTAACAATTTCTTTTTCAATTATTTCAGACAAGGAAAGTGCCCTTAAGAAAAAACACACGATATCCATGCATCCTATCAGAAAAGATGCATCCACCAGTATGACAATGGTAGTTTTATAGCTGTGTACACCAATCATCGAAGTTAAAGACCTGGTAGTGGGTTAAGTTGGTAATGACACACAGTCACCTGAGTGTAATTAGGCTGGCATTACGTGC
>NW_022302760.1:0-5340 GCF_002776525.5 Piliocolobus tephrosceles | reverse complement strand
AGTTGGTGGGATTGTAAACTAGTTCAACCATTATGGAAAACAGTATGGCGATTCCTCAAGGATCTAGAACTAGATGTACCATATGACCCAGCCATCCCACTACTGGGTATATACCCAAAGGATTATAAATTATGCTACTACAAAGACACATGCACACGTATGTTTATTGCGGCACTATTCACGATAGCAAAGACTTGGAATCAACCCAAATGTCCATCGGTGACAGACTGGATTAAGGAAATGTGGCACATATACACCATGGAATACTATGCAGCCATAAAAAAGGATGAGTTTGCGTCCTTTGTAGGGACATGGATGCAGCTGGAAACCATCATTCTTAGCAAACTATCACAAGAAGAGAAAACCAAACACCGCATGTTCTCACTCATAGGTGGGAACTGATCAATGAGATAACTTGGACTTGGGAAGGGGAACATCACACACTGGGGCCTATCATTGGGAAGGGGGGGAGGGATTGCATTGGGGAGTTATACATGATATAAATGAATTGATGGGTGCTGACGAGTTGATGGGTGCAGCACACCAACATGGCACAAGTATACATATGTAACAAACCTGCACGTTATGCACATGTACCCTAGAACTTAAAGTATAATAAAAAATAAAAAATAAAAAAAGGGGATTCCTGAATCCCTTTGGGAGAAAAAACTACTAAGAGATATTCGGGAATATAGACACGACTATGGTGAAAAAGGAAATATCTTCGGAGAAAAACTGGAAAGAATATTTCCATGTAACTGTCTTGTGTTACATATATTTATTCCTCTTGCATACTTAAAACTTAATTATATTACGCCGTTTGGAAACTCCGTCGAGCACATATCCACGAAGGGACGTTGAGCAGCACATGCAGGCCTATGGTGAAGGAGGAGATATAATCAGATAAAAACTGGGTAGAAAACTTTCTGAGAAACTACTTTGTGATGTATGCATTCCACTAAGGGAGTTATACCTCTTTTCTCACAAGGCAGTGTTTGAACACTATTTCTGTGAAACTGAAAATGTGATGTGACGGAACGCATTGAGGACTATGGCGAATTGTGAAATATACTGAAATAAAATCGAGGAAGACGCGTTCCAAGAATCTGCTCTCTGATATGTGCATTCATTTCACACTGTTAATGTTTACTCTATGTTGCCCAGTTTCAAAACTCTGTCTTTGAAGAATCTGTGAAATGATATTTAGTGACGCCCGGAGGTATTTGTTGAGTGAGGAAACATCTTCTGATGAAATCGGCAGAGAAACGTTCTGAGCAACGGCTTTGTGATGTGTGTATTCCTCTCATAGAGTTAAACCATTCTTTGCATTGAACAGCTTGAAATCACTGTTTTTGTGGAATCTGAGGTAGGATCTTTGGAAACGATCCTTAGAACATGGAGAAAGAAATATCCACAGGTAAAATCCAGAAGGTAGCTTTCTGTGAAACTACCCTGTGTCATCTTAATTCCTCTCACTCAGATAAGCCTCTCTTTTCCTTGAGCAGTTTTCTAGCCCTGTGTATGTTTAGCGTGTGATGGGATATTCGGGAGCATTTTGAGGCTAACAGTGAAAATGTAAATATGTTCAGACCGAAACTGGAGAGAAACTTTCCGAGGAACTGCTTTGTGACGTGTGCATTCCACTCCCAGTGTTATACCTCTTTTCTCATACAGCGTCAGGGAAACCCTTTTGGAGAAACAGGTACCAAGTGATATTCGGTTGCATGTTGATGTCGATGGTGAAAAGCGAAATAGCCTCAGACAAAAGCTGGAAAGACGCTTTCTAGGAAACTACTCTGTGATATGTGTAATTATCTCACATAGATAAAGCTTTCCTTACATTTCGCAGCATGGAAACTGTCATGGATGGATCCACAAATCGACCTTCAGAAGCACATTCTGGACTATGGTGAAAAAGAAAATATCTTCTGATAAAAACTGGAAAGAAGCTTTCTGTGAATCTGCTTTTTGCTATGTTTATTCATCTCACATATATGAAGCTTTTTTTACATTACACAGCTTGGAAACTCCCTTGTGGATGGATCAGCAAAGGGATATTTGGGATCACATTTGGGCCTATGGTGAAATAGGAAATGTAGTCTAATAAAAACTGGAGAGAAACTTTCCGAGAAACTCCTTGGTGTCTTGCGCATTCTGCTCAGGGAGTTATAACTTTCTTCTCATAAGGCAAAGTTTGAACACTGTTCTTGTAAAACCAAAAGATGGATATTCAGAGCAATTTGAAGACTATGGCATGGCAAAAAGTGAAATGTCATCCAATAAAAAATAGAAAGAGGCACTCAAAGAAACTGCTCTCTGACATGTCCATTCTTTTCACAGGGATAAAGCTTACTTTACATTTCCCAGTTTGAAATTCTGTCTTTGAGCGTTCTGTGAATGGATTGTAAGTAGTAACCGGAGGAGTGAGTGAGGCAAGGAAATATCCTTCATAGAAAATTGGAGAAAAGCTTTCTGAGCAACTGTTTGTGATGTTTGCATTCATCTCAGAGAGTTAAATCATTCTTTGGATTGAGCAGGTTGAAATCACTGCTTCCGTGGAATCTGAGAAAGAACATTTGGAAATGCTCTTCAGAATACCCTGAAAAAGAAATAATATCAGAGAGAATACAGAATGAAGCTTTCTGTTAAACTACTCTGTGTCACGTGAATTCCACTCACACAGTTAAGCTTCTCTTTTCATTGATCAGTATCATAACAGTGTTTTCGTTTAGTCTGCGAAGGGATATTCTGGAGTGCTTCAAGGATGATGGTGAGAAAGGAAACATCTTTAGACAGAAACTGGAGAGAAGCTTTCTGTGGAGCTGCCTTGTGCCATGTGCATTCCACTAACAGAAATATACTTTTGTATCATAGAAGATTTCGGAATTCCTTTTGGAGAAAAACTACCAAGAGACATTCAGGAGTATAGGGATGGATATGGTGAAAAAGGAAATATTCTCAGACAAAAACTGGAAAGAAGTTTCTTTGAATCTGCTTTGTGTTATATATACTTATTCATCTCGCATAGTTAAAACTTTTCTTATATAACGCAGTTTTCAAACTCTGTCATGAAAGAATCCATGAAGGGACATTCGTGAGCACATTCAGACCTATGGTGAAAGAGGAGATATCTTCATATAAAAAGTGCATAGCAGCTTTCTGAGAAACTACTTTGTGGTGTACGCATTCCACTCAGGGACTTATACTTATTTTCTCTCAAGGCAGTGTTAGAACACTGTTCCTGTGAAAGCGACAAAGTGATATTCAGGGCACATTTGGAACTATGGCAAATACTGAAATATACTGAAATAAAATTGAGGAAGAAGTGTTCCAAGAATCTGCTCTCTGATATGTGCATTCACTTCACAGAGTTAATGCTTAGTCTATGTTGCCCAGTTTCAAAACTCTGTCTATGAAGAATCTGTGAAGGGATATTTAGTGACGCCTGGAGGCTTGTGGTGAATAAGGAAACAACTTCCGATGAATCCTTCAGAGAAACTTTCTGAGCAACTGCTTTGAGATGTGTGTATTCGTCTCATAAAATTATACCATTCGTTTCATTGATCAGCTTGAAATCACTGTTTTTGTGGGATCTGAGGAAGGACATTTGGGAACGATCCTTAGAATATGGAGAAAGAAATATCCTCAGTTAAAATCCAGAAGGAAGCTTTCTCTGAAACTTCTCTGTGTCGTCTTAATTCCTCTCACTCAGTTAAGCCTCTCTTTTCATTGAACAGTTTTCGAACCCTGTGAATGTTTAGCCTTTAATGGAATATTCTGGAGCACTATGAGGGTAATGGTGAAAAAGGAAATATGTTCAGACCGAAACTGGAGAGAAGCTATCAGAGAAAGTGCTTTGTGACGAGTGCATTCCAGTCACAATGTTATACCTCTCTTCTCATACAGTGTCAGGGAAACCCTTTTGGAGAAACAGGTACCAAGTGATATTCAGTGGCATGTTGTTGCTGGTGGTAAAAAGCGAAATAGCTCAGACAAAAACTGGAAAGATGCTTTCTAGGAAACTACTCTGTGATATGTGTAATCATTTCACATAGATAAAGCTTTCTTTACATTACGCAGCTTGGAACCTCTCATGGACGGATCCACGAGGGGACCTTCAGGAGCACATTCTGGACTATGGTGAGAAAGGATATATCTTCTGATAAACACTGGAAATAAGCTTTCTGTGAATCTGTGTTTGCCATGTTTATTCATCTCAGATATATGAAGCGTTCTTTACATTACGTTGCTTGAAAACTTCCTCATGGATGGATCCGCAAAGAGATATTTGGGATCACATTCAGTCCTATGGTGAAATAGGAAGTATAGTAAGATAAAAACTGGAGAGAAGCATTCTGAGAAACTGCCTGGGGATGTGTGCATTCCACTCAGGGAGTTATAATTTTCTTCTCAAAAGGCACAGTTTGAACAATGTTCCTGTAATACCAAAAGAGTGATATTTGGAGTACTTAGAAGAATATGGCAAAAAGTGAAATGTCGTCCAAGAAAAAATGGAAAGAAGCACTCGAAGAAACTGTTCTCTGACATGTCCATTCTTTTCACAGGGTTAAAGCTTACTCTACATATCCCAGTGTGAAAGGCAGTCTTTGAGAGTTCTGTGAAGGGATAGTAAGTGGTGACCGGAGGCCTGTGTCAAGCAGGAAAATGTCCTCCATTGAAAATTAGAGAGAAGCTTTCTGCGCAACTCTTTTCTGATGTTTGTATTCATCTCATAGCGTTAAATCATTCTTTGGAATGAGCAGTTTGAAATCACTGTTTCTGTGGAATCTGAGAAAGGACATTTGGAAATGCTCTTTAGAACATCCTGAAAAAGAAATAACCTCAGCGAGAAACCAGAAGGAAGCATTCTGTGAAACTGCTCCGTGTCACGTGAATTCCACTCACAGAGTTAAGCTTCTCTTTTCTTTTTTTTTTTAATTATACTTTAAGTTCTAGGGTACATGTGCATAACGTGCAGGTTTGTTACATATGTATACATGTGCCATGTTGGTGTGCTGCACCCATCAACTCGTCAGCACTCATCAATTCATCATTTATATCAGGTATAACTTCCCAATGCAATCCCTCCCCCCTCCCGCCTCCCCATGATAGGCCCCAGTGTGTGATGTTCCCCTTCCCGAGTCCAAGTGAGCTCATTGTTCAGTTCCCACCTATGAGAGAGAACATGCGGTGTTTGGTTTTCTCTTCTTGTGATAGTTTGCTAAGAATGATGGTTTCCAGCTGCATCCATGTCCCTACAAAGGACGCAAACTCATCCTTTTTTATGGCTGCATAGTATTCCATGGTGTATATGTGCCACATTTTCTTAATCCAGTCTGC
>NW_022302759.1:0-4720 GCF_002776525.5 Piliocolobus tephrosceles | reverse complement strand
CTCCCAGTTAGGCTACTCAGGGGTCAGGGACCCACTTGAGCAGGCAGCCTGCCCCTTCTCAGATCTCAACCTCCGTGTTGGGAGACCCACTGCTCTCTTCAAAGCTGTCAGACAGAGTCGTTCGCGTCTGCACTGGCCTCTGCTGCTTCCCCTGTTATTTTTTAGTTGTGCCCTGTCCCCAGAGGTGGAGTCTACAGAGACAGGCAGGTTTCCTTGAGCTGCTGTGAGCTCCACCCAGTTTGAGCTTCCCAGTGGCTTTGTTTACCTACTTAAGCCTCAGCGATGGTGGGCGCCCCTCCCCCAGCCTGGCTTCTGCCTTGCGGTTAGATTGCTGCAGACTGCTGTGTTAGCAAGGAGGGAGGCTCCGTGGGCGTAGGACCCTCCCGGCCAGGTGTGGGGTATATTCTCCTGGTGTGCCGGTGTGCTTACCGCGCAGTATTGGGGTGGGAGTTACCCGATTTTCCAGGTGTTGTGTGTCTCAGTTCCCCTGGCTAGGAAAAGGGACTCCCTTCCCCCTTGCGCTTCCCAGGTGAGGCGATGCCTCGCCCTGCTTCAGCTCTCGCTGGTCAGGCTGCAGCAGCTGACCAGCACCGATTGTCCGGCACTCCCGAGTGAGATGACCCCAGTACCTTAGTTGAAAATGCAGAAATCACCGGTCTTCTGTGTTGCTTGCGCTGGGAGATGGAGACTGGAGCTGTTCCTATTCGGCCATCTTCCTTCTGTTATTGATTCCTATCTTCATGTCCTTGTGGTTGGACAAGGTGCTTTGTATGATATTCATCTTTTTAAATGTATTGAGACTTAATTTGTGGCCTAACCTCTGTTCTACCCTGGAAAGTGTCCGTTGTGAACTTGGGAGAAATATGTATGCTGTTGTTGCTGGGTAGAGTATTCTATACATGTCAGTTAGATCTAGTTGGTTTATCGTGTGGTTAAATTCTCTGCTCCCTTGCTTTTCTTCTGTCTGGTTGTTCTCGTTATTAAGAGTGGAGTATCGAAATTTCCAACTATTATTATTATAGAACTGTCTGTTTCTTCCTTTGATTCTGTCAGTTTTTGCTTTATATAATTTGATGATTTATCAGTATGTATATAACTGTTTATTCTTGTTCTATCTTCTTGCTATATTGAAATTTATATTATTAGATGATGACTTTGTCTCTTGTAATTTTTTTGATTAAAAGTCATTTTTTTTCTGATATTAGTGTAACCATCCCTGCTCTCTTTTGGTTACTGCTTTAAAACGTCCATTTTCTGCTGCTACAAAAGAATACCACAGACTGGTACTTTTTAAACAATAATATTTTATTTTGCTTATGGTTATGGAGCTGGAAAGTCCAATAGTATGGTACTGGAATCTGGCAAGGGTCAGTATCCTTGTATTATCCTATGGTGGAAGGTAGAAAGCAGAAAGACAAGTCCGCACATGAGACAGGAGGAGGAAATCAAGCCAAACTCATTCTTTTATCAGGAGCTCACTCCCACAGTCACTAATCCACTCCCACAATAACAGCATTCCTCTATTCATGAGGGCTGAGCCCTTATAGCCTAATCACTTCTTAAAGGTCCCACTTATTTTTTTTTTTTTGAACTTTTATTTTAAGTTTCAGGGTACATGTGCAGGATGTGCAGGTTTGTTGCATAGATAAGTGTGTGCGATGGTGGTTTTCTGCACAGATGAACCCATTAGCTAGGTATTAAGCTCAGCATCCATTAGCTATGCTTCCTGATGCTCTCCTTCCCCTACCCTCCCTGACGGGTCCCAGTGTATGTTGTTCCCACCATGTGTCCATGTGTTCTCATGGTTCAGCTCTCTTTTATAAGAGAGAACATGTGGTGTTTGATTTTTCTGTTCCTACATTTGCTTGCTGATCCATGTCCCTGCAAAGGACATGATCTCATTCCTTTTTATGCCTGCATAGTACTCCATGGCATATATGTACCACATTTTCTTTATCCAGTCTACCATTAATGGGCATTTTGGTTGATTCCATGTCTTTGCTATTGTGAATAGTGCTGCAATGAGTATATGCATGCATGTATCTTTTTTTTTTTTTGACATGGAGTCTCACTCTTGTCACCCAGGCTGGAGTACAATGGCACGATCTTGGCTCACTGCAACCTCTGCCTCCTAGATTCAAGCTATTCTCCTGCCTCAGCCTCTTGAGTAGCTGGGATTACAGGTGCCTGGCTACCATGCCTGGCTAATTTTTGTACTTTTAGTACAGATGGGGTTTCGCCATGTTGGCCAGGATGGTCTTGAGCTCCTGACCTCAGATGATCTGCCTGCCTCGGCCTCCCAAAGTTCTGGGATTACAGGCATGAGCCACCGTTCCCGACCACATGTATCTTTATAATAGAATGATTTCTACTCCTTTGGGTATATACCCAGTAATGGGATTGCTGGGTCAAATGGTATTTCTGCCTTTAGATTTTTGAGGAATTGCCACACTGTTTTCCACAATGGTTGAACTAATTTACATTTCCATTAACAGTGTAAAAGCATTCCTTTTTCTCCTCAACCTTGCCAGCATCTGTTATTTCTTGACTTTTTAATAATCACCATTCTGACTGGCATGAGATGGTATCTCATTGTGGTTTTAATTTGCATTTCTCTAATGATCAGTGATGTTGAGCTTATTTTCATATGTTTGTTGGCTGCATGAGTGTCTTCTTAGCGAAATGTCTGTTCATGTCTTCTGCCCACTTTTTAATGGAGTTGCTTGTTTTTTTCTTGTAAATTTGTTTACGTTCCTCATAGACTCTAGATATTAGACCTGTGTCAGATGGATAGATTGCAAAATTTTTCTCCCACTCTGTGGGTTGTCTGTTCACTCTGATGATAGTTTCTTTTGATGTGCAGAAGCTCTTCAGTTTAATTAGATCACATTTGTCCATTTTTGCTTTTGTTGCAATTGCTTTCAGCGTTTTTATCATAAACTATTTTCCCCATGCCTATGTCCTGAATGGTATTGCTTATATTTTCTTCTAGGGTTTTTATAGTTTTGGGTTTTTACATGTAAGTTTCTAATCCATCTTGAGTTAATTTTTGCATAAGGTCCAAGAAGGGGTCCACTTTCAGCTTTCTGCATATGGCTAGCCAGTTCTCCCAGCCCCATTTATTAATTAGAGAGTTCTTTCCCAATTGCTTGCTTTGTCAGTTTTGTCAAAGATGAGATGCTTGTAGATGTGCAGTCTTATTTCTGAGTCCTCTATTCTGTGCCATTGGTCTATGTGTCGGTTTTTATACCAGTACCATGCTGTTTTGGTTACTGTAGCCTTGTTTAGTTTGAAGTCAGGTAGTGTGATGCCTCTAGCTTTGTTCTTTTTGCTTAGGATTGTCTTGGCTATTCAGGCTCTTTGTTGGTTACATACTAATTTTAAAATAGTTTTTTTCTAATTCTGTGAAGAATGTCATTGGCAGTTTAATGGAAATAGCATTGAATGTATTAATTACTTTAAGCAGTGTGGCCATTTTCATAATGTTGATTCTTCCTATCCATGAGCATGGAATGTTTTTCTGTTTGTTTGTATTCTCTCTGATTTCCTTGAATAGTGGTTTGTAGTTCTTGAAGAGGTCCTTCACTTCCCTTCTTGGCTTTAGTCTTAGGTATTTTATTCCTTTTGTAGCAACTGAAGGCCCTACATCTTAATACCATCACAATACCAATTAAATTTAAACATGAGTTTTTGGAGTGGACGTTCAACCATAGCAGTTACTATTTGCAAGGAATATTTTATTCCATCCTTTCATTTTTAATTTATTTGTGTCTTTGGATCTCAGTTAAGTCTTGCAGACAGTATATAGGTGGATAATGGTTATTTTTTCATTCTGCCATTCTCTGTCTTTTGATGGAGAGTTTAATTCATTTAAATTTAAAGTAATTCATTATAAGGAAGAACTTATGTTATCTTGCTATTTGCTTCCCATATGCCTTATAGCTTTTTTAGCTCCTCATTTTCTTTTGTGTGTAGTTGATTTTTAATAGTGAGTTTGTTTTTTATTTTTCAAGACAGAGTCATGCTTTGTTACCTACGCTGGGGTGTAGCGGTGTGATCCTAGCTCACTGCAGCCTTGAACTCCTAAGCTCAGGTGATCTTTCCACCTCAGCCTCCCAAGTAGCTAGGACTACAGGTGCATGCCACCACACCTGGCTAATTAAGTATATATATAGGCAGTGACAGGGCGTTGATATATTGCCCAGGCTAGTCTTGACCTCTTGGACTCAAAAGATCTTTCTACCTTGGCCCTCCAAACTAATGGGATTATGGGCATGTGCTGCTGCACCTGTCCTAGTGAGACATTTAAATTACTGTCTTATTTTCTTTTTTGGGGGTATATTCTATAGCTCTTTTATTTGTGGTAATTATGGGGATTACATTTCACATCCTAAAGTTATAACATTTGAATTTAAATTTATACAACTTAATTTCATTAATATGCAAAAGCTGTGCTCCTTTACAGCCTTATCTTCAAGTCTTTTGATTGTTGATGTCATAAAGTTATGTGTCATACATTGTCTGTAGCATAAAAACAGAAAATATAAGCTAATAATTTTTTGAAGTACATTAATCTCTAAAATTATGTAAAAAACAAAATATAGACTTACAAACTAATGTTACAGTAATACTAGCTTTCAGACTTACAATTGTTTAAAAAATGTGTTGGTCTCTTAAGTCATATAGAAAACAAATAGTGGGGGGGCGGAGCAAGATGGCC
>NW_022302758.1:0-4493 GCF_002776525.5 Piliocolobus tephrosceles | reverse complement strand
ATCTCCTGACCTCGTGATCCGCCCGTCTCGGCCTCCCAAAGTGCTGGGATTACAGGGTTGAGCCACCGCGCCCGGCCAAGTTGCCATCTTTGTAGGTGATTCCGGTTCGTGCCTGAATTGGAACAGGCGTGAAAACCAAGGAAGGAAGGGGTGTGGCCTCGTGGAGCCCCTGGAACTGCGGCAGGGTCTTCTGCGCCTCCCGGAGCAAAATTAGTTTGAAAATAAGTATAGTTCATTCCTACTCCCTTCACCCCAACCGCTGGTGATTCTAAAGGCCACACAGGTCCACTTGGGAAAGCCTGAGTCGTGCAAAGGAGGGCGTCTCGGCAGGAGAGGGGCTGGAGCTGGAGAGCGTCTCGGCAGGAGAGGGGCTGGGGCTGGTGGGGACACGGAGGCCCAGGGAGGGACGGTCTGAAGGGGTCGCGTTCTCCGAGGCTTGCTGTCATCCACTCCCCGCCCCCGGTGTCACCCAGGGGCTGGGCAGGCCCGGTAGGGTGGAGACGGGGGCAGATCCGAGGTTTGTGCCCTGGGAGCTCTGGGGGGCACAGGGCAGGTGTCGGGTGGAGAGAGGCTGGCGGCTTCCTGACTGCCCTCGGTCCAGCTGCAGGGCTAAGTGCCCCGTGGCCGGCCTGCAGTCTCCTGCTGCTGATTTTCATGTCCTTGTTCCTGAGTTAGCTTCAGCTGGGGAGGCCCCGTGTGAGGGGAGACAGACGAGATGCTCCCCAAAGCCAGGTTCTGTTATGTCCCCAAGAGGACCGTCCAGGGAGGGGCTGCTCCAAGACCCGCCAGGACAGGCGGCCCCCGGGCCCCGCCCCAGAGGGCTGAGCAGGTCAGTGGGAGATCAGCCTGGGGGTGCAGCTCTGCAAATCCACGGTGATGAAACCGTGCATTAGGGAATAAACCCCCCATTATCCCAGTGAGGGGGGATGGCTCCGGGGGCGGGGTGGTGCGAGGCGAGGCGAGGGTTTCTCTGGCTCTGGTCACGGGAGGAAGGCCCAGCCTGTGCAGGACGGTGGGGTGTGCACGGGCCCATATCCCAGGTGGCAGAGTTGACACCCAGGGCCTGCCCTCTGGTCTGCGTGGAGGGGTCAGGGACTGGGGTGGCCAAGACCTCCCCACTCTCTTCAGGGCCTTCCCTGTGTTCCCTGCTCGAAAAAAGACATCTTTGTCCGGGCACTGTGGCTCACGCCTATAATCCTAGCACTTTGAGAGGCAGAGGCGAGAGGATCGCTTGAGCCCAGGAGTTCGAGACCAGCATGGGTAACATAGCAAGACCTCCCCCACCCCATCTCTACAAAAAGTGAAAAAATTAGCCAGGCGTGGTGGTGTGCACCTGTAGTCCCAGCTACTCTGGAGGCTGAGGCAGGAGGATCACCTGAGCCCAGGAGGTTGAGGCTGCAGTGAGCTGTGATTGGTACCACTGCGCTCCGGCCTGGGCAACAGAGTAAGGCCCAAAACATTTAAAAAATCTCTAAAAGCCCACATCTTCAAGCCCCCTTTATCACCCCCCCCCCCCCCCTTGGGTCAGGCCCTGCCTCATCCCCCCGCCCCACCGTTCAGCCTCACACCCAAACAGCACTGGCCGCCTCGCTCCTGCCAGATGCCCCCCTGCTCCCTTTCTGGCCTCTCGGCTGCCAGCATGGTCCTTCTTTCCGTGTCACCTCTACCTCCCTGGCTGCGGCCCTCCCCGTCATGTCCGCCCACGTCCCCCGTTCTGAGGCCCCAGCCCGAGGCCGCCCGCCGGCCTTGAAGGGAACCCGGGGCCTCTACCTCCGCACTTGCTTCCCCTCTTCAGGCGCTGCCCTTCCCTCGCCATCTCATCCACCCACACGCCACCTCCGAGAAGCCCTCCCGTCCGCCCGGAGCTGATGGGTCCCCCAGGTCGGTCTCCCTGTGGCACCCCCCAAGGCATCCCATGTGTCTGTCTTGGGGCTGGGCCTGTGGTCATCGTGTGCCCCAGCACCCGGCGGCACAGCTCTGTAAACGTCTGCCCGGTCTTGGGGTCACCCGGGAACCTGAGATCTACCCCCCCATAGCAGCTCCCTTTCTTAATCCCTGACACCTGCCACAGATCTGCCCGTGAGTCCACAGCTGAGAACTCTCCTAATCCCCCTGCCCGAGGCTCTCCCTTAATCACGGACCTCCGGCCCCTAATCCTCTCCCGGATTTGCCCCATCTGTAAATCCGTGATGGCCTCGGGCCGAGGCTGGGCTCCTGCAGGGAGGGCCCGGCTGCCCTCGCCCGTTCCCCAACCTGGGACTCAGGCTCCAGCAGGGGCTGAAGGTCCCCTGGGCCGGCCCTCCCCTGGGGTCCAAGGGGCTGAGGGTCCTGGGCCTTCCGTTGCCAGAAGACCTGGGGGCCTTGTGGGGTTTGGGAGCCGGGTCAGAGGCCTCGTCTCCCGAGCTTCATCCAGTCCTAGAGAGACGGGACCCTGCAGCAGCTTTGGGAACTTCCAGCGGAAGAACCCTGAGCTCAGGACAGGCGAGTGACGCGTGGTCTGTCTGGGTTCCCGTCCCACTGTTTTGCTTATGGCCGGAAGAGCCTCAGTTTCCCTGTCTGAGCCCAGAGGGAGGCTGGGCGGCTGCTGGAGTTGGGCTGAGCTCACGTTGGTGTCAGGTGCCGGAGGCCCCACTGAAGCCCCCGCGAGTGGGAGGGGGTCTGAGGCTTCCTCCAGCCCCCCAGGCGTGAGAGCTGAGGCCGGAAGGTCTCCCCGGCGACCCAGCCTCATCCCTGGCCTCTGGAGCTGGTCTCCCTCCCTGCCTGCGAGGGCCGAGCTGGACCAAGTGGCAGGACCCCCCCCATTTCCGAGGAAGGGGACCTTGTAGAGGCCTCTCTGTTACCTGTTGGGGATGGGTTTTAAGTGCAGGATTTAATGGTGGTCCCTGACATTGCTGTGACAGCTGAGGGAGGCCTGTCCGTGTTCAGCACTGGAGTTGGGAAAGGAGGGCACGGGGTGCCCTGGGGCTGCTGGCACCCGCCTGCGTCCTTATGGCAGCTGGATGGGGAAGGGGCTGCCAGACGCTCCTGCACAGAGTGTGAGGGGGAGTTAGGGGGGGCTTTGGGCCTTCCTCGCGCCCCAGGTCCTCTCTCTGGGGTCCTGTCTCCTGGAGCTGGCTCCCCCTCCCCAGGGCGAGAGGCAAGAGAGGGTCTCCCAACGTCACTGGTTCTAGTGCTGGGCAAGGAGAGGGCTGGGGTGCACCGGCAGGGACGGGGGCGCCCTGCAGGGCTCTGGGGCCCCCTCTGCCCCAGGCCTTGGTTTCCCCTTGGTAGGGCACATGTGTGGACGCCCTTCCTCCTTCTGACTTCTGGCTGGTGACGATGAGGGTTGTGGCCCCGAGCCCTGCTTGGAGGCATTGCGGTTGGAACGGGCAGGCCCAGCCCCACGAGGGACCCTCAGGGTGGCCACCCAACCTGTGCCTTCTCCTGGGCCCCTCTGCTCCAACCCCCGTAATCCCCGGGAATTTACTGCCTTGCTGCGCAAGATGGGCTGAGGAGTCCTTTCCCTGGGACACAGGAGCAGAAAGCTCGAGGGAGGAGGTTTCCAGACAGTGTGGGCCGTAGACAAGAGGACAGTCCTGGGGTCTCATCCTGCAGCCCCACTTACATCAGAGGGGAGGTGTGGTCCCTGCCCCAGCCCACCCCGAGAATAAAGGGGAGAACATCTGTTAATTGTCACCTGGAAAGGAGGCCCTTATGTTATATGGCTGTTTAAAACCAGGTCCCCCTTGGTGGTTTCCAGGTCCCCCTTGGCGGTTTCTAGGTCCTCCTGGTGGTTTCTAGGTCTCCTTGGCGGTTTCTAGGTCCCCCTTGGAGGTCTCTGGAGTTTCTCCCCGCTCCTTGTGGGGGAGATTTCTAGGTCTTGTGGCCGCCTCAACTGATTTTTCTGCTTGTTTTGTCCCAAGGCTGGTGCTTGAAGGTGGGAGGCAGGTCTCAATCCAGAGGGTGAGGCTGGGACAGAGCGGCAGGGAGCCAGCGGCAGGCAGGTGGCATCCCCTCAGCCCACTCAGTGCTGGGGCCTTGGGGGTCTCGTTGCTGAGCAGATGCATCAGATTGGGGGCCTGAGCCCTCACGCCCTGTGTAGATTCAGGGAAAGGAAGGCCTTAAATTTCAAGTCATTGAGTCATTTGATTTCACCCTTCAAGCTTGTGAGGGGCCCTCCCCACCTCAAGATCAAGTCAGCCTTTGTTTTTTTAGACAGAGTCTCACTCTGTCACCCAGGCTAGAGTGCAGTGGTGTAATTTTGGCTCATTGCAGCCTCGGCTTCATGGGCTCAAGCGATCCTCCTACCTCAGCCTCCCAAGTAGCTGGGGCCACAGGTGCCCACCACCACGCTGGCTAATTTTTCTATTTTTTTGTAGAGATGGGATCTCACTGTCTTGCCCAGGCTGGACCTGAACTCCTGAGTTTCTGTGATCCTTTAGTCTTGGCCTCCCAAGGTGCTGGCGTTAGAGGCACGAGCCCCTCACCATCCTTTCCTTTTTTTTTTTTTTTTT
>NW_022302757.1:0-27596 GCF_002776525.5 Piliocolobus tephrosceles | reverse complement strand
AGGAACACTTTTACACTGTTGGTGGGATTGTAAACTAGTTCAACCATTATGGAAAACAGTATGGCGATTCCTCAAGGATCTAGAACTAGATGTACCATATGACCCAGCCATCCCACTACTGGGTATATACCCAAAGGATTATAAATTATGCTACTACAAAGACACATGCACACATATGTTTATTGCGGCACTATTCACAATAGCAAAGACTTGGAATCAACCCAAATGTCCATCTGTGACAGACTGGATTAAGAAAATGTGGCACATATACACCATGGAATACTATGCAGCCATAAAAAAGGATGAGTCAGCATCCTTTGTAGGGACATGGATGCAGCTGGAAACCATCATTCTTAGCAAACTATCACAAGAAGAGAAAACCAAACACCGCATGTTCTCACTCATAGGTGGGAACTGAACAATGAGCTCACTTGGACTCGGGAAGGGGAACATCACACACTGGGGCCTATCATGGGGAGGGGGGAGGGGGGAGGGATTACATTGGGGAGTTATGCCTGATATAAATGATGAATTGATGGGTGCTGACGAGTTGATGGGCGCAGCACACCAACATGGCACATGTATACATATGTAACAAACCTGCACGTTATGCACATGTACCCTAGAACTTAAAGTATAATAAAAATAAAATAAAATAAAATAAAATAAAGTTGAATACCATCACTTGAATTGACTCTGTCAAAGTTCATAGTTTTCAAATTCAGCTTGCAAGAATTTCTTTCTTGGAACAAATTGAAACGGAGTGATTATTTTCTTTCATGCCTTGAAAAGTTAAAATGCCTATCCCTGAATATAAATGCAAACCTAAACTTACAGATCTTTTTAACTATCCACTTTGGGAACAGTATGAAAATATTGTACCATGAAAAGGTACATGATCAGAATACATTTTGCATTCTGATTCTGATTTTGGTTTATATATATTCTTGTATATGCATATATATAGATGTACATGTATTTATAAATATAAAATTTTAAATGTACAATTGAGATAAATGATACAGACATATTTTTTATACATGGAGTAACAATCTTTCTTTTGCAGCATTTAGGGGGAAATGTGATGGAAAAAATAAACAAGATGGTGGCAAGGTTTTTTGAAACCAAAAAGATTTTCTACACAGTTTATCTTGACATTACTCAAGCCTCTTTGAGATCTTAGTCTACTAGTCAATATTGATGGTTCTTTTTAAGATAAGAAAAGGGAATGGTCTTGTTAGGAATTCCAGACAAAATATCTGTTCCTTAAAGCCATGTGGTGAGTATAATGAATGTTTACAAATATTTTTGTTCATCTTCTAGGCTCATGACTTCAAAAAAGTCTTATGACTTTTGAAGTAATTACAGTCATGTGATTTCTGATTTGTGCAATAAAAATATGTATAATATGTAAACATATGTAAGATATGTAGAATATATAATTATATATACTTCTGTAATATATAATTTAATATATTTATAGACGTATAAATATGTGTTTGTGCCAATATTGGCCAATAAAATGTAAGTATGTATACCTTCTGGCACTGCCTGACCAAAATTTTAAAAGTAGTGCCTGATCGCCATTTGTATTATGTTTTCTTTTTTTCTGCTATAGCAATTATGGGAAAATATTCAGTCAGAGTCGGCCCTTATAACCCTGAGTTCTCCTGTGACTACAGTAAGTAGACCTCTCCTGCCCAACTGCATTTTTCTGAAGCAATTAAGCAATTAAGTTTGTCAGGTTACTACTGTGTGACCCCATATATTCTGGTAAGTCATAATGTCAATATTTACTTATTAATTAAAATGAAAAAGATATTCAAGGTTTCTTAATATGTGCTTCTCAAGCTTTACTCTTTTTCCTAAAATGAAAAAGATATTCAAGGTTTCTTAATATGTGCTTCTCAAGCTTTACTCTTTTTCCTAAAATGAAAAAGATATTCAAGGTTTCTTCATATATACTTCTCAAGCTTTATTCTTTTTCCTAAAGTCGCTTTATCTGAAACATCTCCATAGAAATCTATTATAATATCTATAGATTTAACCTGAATTTAATTAAGAAAAATCAGTGAAATAGACTGAATTTCTCATTAAATTATTAAACTACTCCTCAATAATAATTTGTCCTAACAGTTGATCAGTTGATTAAATCTGTGGGATATAAATTGATTGCATTATTGTTTCAATGATGAAAAAACAATAGGAGTGGCCTCTGCTCACTATCCACTCTGGCTGGCAGCCAAGTCAGAATATATATGTGTGTGTGTATGTGTGTGTGTGTGTGTGTGTGTATGTATATACATCTCCACCAACTACCATAAGCTAATCAAAACACTGGTGCTCAGGAAAAGTAATGCTAAAAATTCATATGTGAAAGAGTAATAGACACTTTTGTAAATGACAATAAGTGAGAAATATATCTTACTTTTCCTGAAAACACAAATTTATAGAAACAAGCATTTTTTAACGTTATAGAATCAAATGCTTTCGATTGTTTATATGTATGTATGACTTTGTAACAAATTTTAAAGGAGCATAACTTGTGAAGTCATAATTCATATCATAATAACAAAAGAAATAATTTTATTATTTTTCTTCTATATTAATAACCCAGAAAAGACTCAGCAGTTCTTTAAAATTATAATCAATAATGACTTTTAAATGCATGGCTTAGATTTAGTTAGAAGAGTGGAAATGATGGTAATACATTTTCAAGTGTTGAATTCAAAACGTCTAAGGTATTCAAGGTGCTCAGTCATAAGGCAATATTTTTGGGTATTTTTACACTTTATTCTACTTTTTAAATGTTTAATTTTATATTTATTTAACTATTTCCCCATCTATGGATTAGATATTGAAGAATAGCTTAAACTAGGAAGAATTCTAATTTTTTCATAGTTGTTAGAATGTCATTGTGTAAAACAAACTGATTTCCCCAGGACCTTTGAGTCCACAGCCTATAAATATAAATAAAACATAATTCATGGTATTCATTAATCTAAAGTCAAATTTAGTTAAATTTTAAAAGAACGTATAAAGATAAATTATTCAAAAATAACTGAATGGTTTCTTGGGAATTATTTGATATTGCTTAGGAAGCAAATAATAAATCTGTCTTCCATGAATATTCTACCCCAACATGCCTAATAACATTCTTTGGTCTCTAAACATTACCTAGAATTCCTCTCTTTTATTTTGAAAGAAGTCATCTGAAATATGATCCCAGAATCATATGTGCTATATTCAAGGGGATGGATGTTGAATTAAAACACAACTTGCCCTGAAGGTGCTAAAATTTCTGGGGAAGAAAAGATAGTCCCAGAAGGAATTAAATCTGTCCTTCGGTTACAATGATTGAGGACTAACTGCAGCATGTTCCTAAATTCATACTAGTTATTAAGGTCAATATAATAGCCACTACAGTTTTTCCATGATAATGGGAATTTTAGTCTATTCTCTGAGCATCTTCACTTGCCAGGAGATGAGTCCGGATTTATCTAAGTCAGTGATGGTAGATTCACACCAAAGCAAGTAACTGGTATAGCATTGCTTCAATAAATTCAGAGTATTGTGTGTAAGACAAATTACCATCATTGGAAAGTTGCAAAGGTTTTAGAACATCACAAAGGTGTTACAGAAAATGGTTCTGGTTTACTAGGTTGTAATATCTATTCCACTGTAAACTTTGGCAGGTTTTTAAATCTCTACTAGCTTTAGTTTGGATACAAGTAAGGATGAAAATCATAGTACCTCATTGATAAGCTTTTAGAAATGTAAAATAAGGTCATTTTTGTGTTATGCTTAAAATTATAGTATATAACATTATATATAAGTCATGCTATTATTATTGCTGAGGTGACAAATAGAATTTTTGCTCAATCGTCCTCCACTTCTAACGTAACTTTTTGTGGTCTGCCAAAATGAAGAACAAATCTATCTATTGCTGGTGGTCTCTGTTTTTATGATAGATACTTTTACCTGAACAGTATTTGCCATATTGTCATAAGAACATATTTACTGTCTCTAAAATTATCAAATATACTTAATAGTTTACACTGGGTTAGAGGATGAGTTTTAGACTCTTTTGTCTGAGCTTCCAAATTCTTCAAAATATCTTCAAAAGATGCTTGCAACCAATCTTCTCAGTTGAAATTGTCACCTCTTTTCTCTACATTTATCTCCATCAGCCAAAGTCAACTCACTTTTAGTTACCCCAAATAAGGTGTGACTTTACCAAAACGATGAACACTTACATAAATCTACACATTATACATGACTAAATACATTTGTTCCCGAATCCCAGAAACTGCTTTTTTTTTTTCCCCAATTTTCACCCACTGAAACATCTTGAAAGGTCAATAAAGTGTTTTATGAAGAGAGAAAAACAAGGAAAGATTACTAATATTAAATGTTGAATTGAATTAAAGTGGAGCAGCAGGACACTGGCTCAAGAGAGTAGGTTGTTATAAAATTAAAAATGTTTAATTGGGTGGTTGGTGGGATTTTATTTAAGGAAAAATGTTAAGTCTTTATAAGGCAAAGATTAGAGCAAAATGGAAAGAGGAAGTTGTATAATCAAGACAATGTGAAAAGAAGAATAATATAGCGGTTAAGAATGTGTTACTCTAGGCCGGGTGCGGTGGTTCATGCCTGTAATCCCAGGCATGAGGCAGGTAGATCACCTGAGGTTGGGAGTTCCAGACCAGCCTGACCTACATGGAGAAACCTGTCTCTACTAAATATGCAAAATTAGCCATGCATGGTGACAGGCACCTGTCATCCCAGCTACTCAGGAGGCTGAGGCAGGAGAATCCCTTGAACCCAGGAGGGAGAGGTTGTAGTGAGCTGAGATCTCGCCATTGCACTCCAGCCTGGGCAACAAGAGTGAAACTCCGTCCCTCCATCAAAAAAAAAAAAAAAAAAAAAAAAAGAACTTGTTTAACCAAATTGCTTGAATTCCAATCCTAGATTTGACTTTTATTACTTGTGTGATGTTGCAAATTTTCTTAACCTTAACTGTGGCTCAGTTTTCCCATTTATATAATAGGGATCCAAATACCATCCACTTTATAGCCTGGGTGCAAAGATTAAAAGGGTTATTATATGTAGAATACTTCAAAAAAGTCTCTGGCCCAGAGAGAGTGCTCATTAAATGTTACAGATAAAAGGAGAGATGCAATACAATATAAACTTATAAGTTATTCTTTAAGTCTCTAACAAGATTAATACTCTTCACACCAGGTTAAAATTTTCAAATGCCTTTAATCTTCCATGACATTGTATTTATATCTTTCTTAGAAGATGGAGTTTCACTCCTTACTAGTATGTAATTATTTATGTATGCTTCCCATGAGCTATAAAACCTCCTGAAAATCAGCAATAGCTATTGACCTCTTGTCCATCGTTATCATTCAATAGATACTTGTTAAAACAATACAAATATAAATAAAACTATGTTCTCTCCTATAATATGAAAATCTGTTGCTATAATACTGATGTCTTATTAACATTTCAGCCCATCATATGCTGTGTTTTGAAAAAAAAACATAGGGATAAAACAATAGAATACCCAATAAATTTTTTGAAGTCAGTACTTTGTAATGTGCTTTTTAAAATACACAACTGCATTGTCAATGACCTCAACTCCATTGTTTAGAATAAAAAATTTTAATGAAAGATAAAAGGATTCAGCAACAAAAGCCATTTTAGAAAGAGTTGCGTGTGAGAAAGGCAATCATGTAACAACTTCAGAAAAGCTTGAAATTAATGTCTGATACTGTATTTATAACTAAAAAGTTATTAGAAATTAGTGCTAAGTATAAATGTTAACTATATTAATACTGAATTTTCTATATAAAATGTGAAAATATATAAAGAAACTTATTCTAGAAATTAGGCATCTATTAAATGTTAAACTGTATAAAAAATTAAGATAATATTAATGCAAAAACATTATGCATTTGATTCTGTTTTCAGATGACTAACTTGCAGGGCAAATTCCAAATATATGAATTAACAAAGAGATTCAAACTTTGAAAATATATAAAAATTGGGTCAGAACTAAATTTAGACAGTTGTGTTATACATCACTCATACTTGACCAGTAACATTAGGCAGGTATGATTTGATTTTACTGACTCTGTGAATACAATTCTCCAATGCAGTTCTCCATCTTCTTCTCAATATAAAGACATTGTTTATATGTCAGTAAAAAGAGGTAATACAAACCTGACCTGAGAAGCTAATTTTCCTTTCATATTACTAATATTGTAGATAATGTAGTTCCTTAAATTATACTCTGCCTTCTTTGTGTTGTTTAGCAAAAGAAATTTTTCATTCTGTCCGGTAATTTTCATCACAAATTATTTTCTTTTACTTTATGAGACTATAAACTAATCATGTTTTCCAGATTTGTTTAGGGTGTAAGAAAAATAAAAGCTAAATATAATGCTGATTCTAACAAAGATACAGGAATTCAGAACTTGACTTTTGTAAATTAACCTTGCTCTTGGTTTCATCTTACTCTCCTGTTATTTTCTTTTATTATAGTTTGCCTTAATTCCACTTTATGTTATTTAGCTATATATATTATATTTTTTGCTGCATCAACTGCTTATTTAAAGTTAACTATAAGTTAAATATTAATAGATAATAAGTGGCCTTGATAATTTAGCTTTGAAGACTATAGTAACTTCAACAAATGTAGGGAGCAGTAAACGGAAATTGCCTTGGTTAAATATAAGGAATTAGTGCAAAAAAAAAATCTAGAAAAAAATAATTCCTCCCTGACTCCTTAAAGATGTAATGTATTTAGACCCAGTTTTACATACATAAAAATTATAGAGTAAAAAGAAAATTATTTATGTTCTTTTGAGTCAGATATGCAATTGGAAAATCCCTAAGAAAAGTAGTTATAGAAAGCCTTTAGATTTCATGCACATTGAGCAATAGACCAAAAAGTAAAGTTTTTGAAGGCATCCAAGTTCTAGAATTTAAATTCTGTTCTCTATTATTAATGATATGGATGAACTTTCATCACTGAATGGTTCAACCACGTATATCTTTTGCTTAACTTCCTGAGTTAATGGGTGATCAATAATATTGCACAGGAGAAAAAGAAAATAAGACCAAAAGTGTACAAAGTATCCTTCTCCAATGATTGCTGTAAAAATACCTATTATTATGCTTTCTTAGCACAAAACACAAAGGACTTTTCACATGGAATGAGTCTACTAAAATATGTGTCACACAGCATTAAATGTCTTTGGTGGCTACTATTCTCCTTCCTCCATTGGTTTATTCTAATTTATTTTGCTTCATCTTTAGAGTGGTGGCATTGCAAAGAACAACAGAATGCCAGATGGTCATTGCTGTGGTTCACTGAGTTTATATCCTAGCAGGAAGTTAGATGATTGCTTTTCAAGGTTCTTATCATACATTGAACAGTCTATTTCACCACAGGGGATTCTGAAGCTGTCAATATATTTTTGGCTAAGCATGCTCCATCATTTTCTCTTTAAGACATGGGCCTATATAATCATATGAATGTTTTGTGGACACAAAGATAATATACTTGTCTTTCCTTCTACATATTGTGGAATGTAGATTTGTGATAGAAATGAGTATTTACTTAATGTTTACAAAATTCTGTTTTAATTTTGGGAACAACATCATTAAACTATTTGTTATAGCTTCTTCAAAAATGTAACCATTCCCTAAACAATGTGGATTTTGCATTTAGAAAATTTACTTGAAAATTCTTATTTGTCCAAACAAGTGAACAAAAAAAACTACAAGTAAACAAAAGCCTTCCCAGAAACAAAAGGCTCAAAGTTACACAGAATTCGTGTAAGCAATGAAGACTTAGTTGCCTCAAAAGGAGACTGACTTTTGTCTTTGATTTAAAAAATATACAGTTGACATTTTTCTAGGAATTGCACAGAAAGAGAATGATGTTAAAATCACTCCACTGAAGAAATAAAAATCTCTAAATGTACACGATTGTAACATATAATACTAAAAAACATACAGATTGTCTCTTTATCGTCAAAGAAAATTGATTAGTATAAAATAAGAATGATAGATGAAGGAATAAAAAAACCTGAATAATAGAGTAAACCAACAAAAATGTTTTAGCTATTGCGTACATGATGAGGGGAAAAGGTAAATAATTGCCTGAACGAAAGAAGACACAACTCACAAATGCAAAATGGGGAACATAATGTTCCCCAATGGCTGACTGTTGCCATGGTGAGGCCAAGAGTGATTGCAGGATAAGAAGAGGAAGCCTTGCTTTTCTTCCTTGAACATAAGAAACATACATAAGGCCAAAATATATTGTTTATATAAGAATACCCTTCGATCCTTTTGCACGAAATTAGACTATACACATTTGGACAATAACCCAGATTGCCTTTCAAATACAAAACTCCCATATTCAACAGACTGAGTTTCATGAGGCCTGGAGCTGTTTCATTAATCATTATACTTAGAAATGTGACTTGTGTATAGTGAGTTTTTAAAATATATGAGCTTATGACCCGGTGCAGTGGCTCATGCCTGTAATCCCAGCACTTTGGGAGGCTGAGGCAGATGGAGCACTTGAGGTCAGGAGTTCAAGGCCAGCCTGACCAATATGGTGAAACCCCATCTCTACTCAAAATGCAAAAATTAGCTGGATGTCGTGGTGCATACCTACAATCCCAGCTACTTGGAAGACTGAGCCAGGAGAATTGCTTGAACCCGGGAGATGGAGGTTGCAGTGAGCTGAGATTGTACCATTGCACTCCAGCTTGGGAGACTAGAGCGAAACTCTGTCTCAAAAAATAATAATACTAAGCAAAAAATAAAATATGTGAGTTTAATTATTGAATATACTTCAAATGTGAGAACTTCCAGACATAGATAATTCAGAAATGCTATGTTAACTTTGGAAAATATATGTTCAAAAATGATGTCTAATACTTGCTGATCCACATCTAATTTTTTGGGTAATGTGGGACTTAAAGTTCCTTTTAATGCTGAAAAAATTAATTCTACTGCCTGTATGATCCCAGAACCTAGATACATCCATTCTCTGGTACTCTTAGTTTTTCAGTACCCCATATCTCAATGTTATTATCATATTCAAAAATATATCTTTACAAATAAATGCTAGTTTGTTTGTCCTCTTTTGGTTGTGAACATGATAAAAAAAATTAAGGTAGTTATTACTAGTTGTTGAATACCATTGATTAGGTATTTTACATACATTAACCAACATAAAACATAATCCTTACCTTAATACTATAAAGTAAGTAGGACTTGCCCCTATTATACAAGTGAGAAAACTGAGGTCTAAAAAAATTAAATATATAGGTTAAGGTTTTATATCTTCTCGGTGGCAGAGATATGAAGCAAACCAAGGCTTTTATTAGTCTAGAGTCCACTCTTTCCAGAGTTCTTGACTATCTTAGTTTTTAAAATATTCTCCATTATTTCTGAACCCAGGCACATGTTTAACTGTCAATAGATATTTTAAATATGGGAAACACAAACATAACAAGTGATAGCTATTACTTCTATATGATTTTAAAAATAATTTATGTGTTTAGAGCTAATTAGATAGTTGTGAGCACTTCTATGTGTTAAGCATTATATAACTTTTTCAAAATTATCATTTAATCTAATTTCTTTAGCCTTCACAATTCTGAAATAAGTAAAAATGCTCAGTTTTTGACATAAGAAATAACACACTCAGGTAACACATGGCAGAAATATAAATCAACTTTTCTACCCATAAAGACAAATCATGTTGCCTTTGCTCCATCACACTGGATACTACTAAAATACTCTAGTCAGGACATGTATGTTATTTTATAACACAAATGTACTTTTCAAAACAAGATTAAGGTGCATGATAGTACTATTGAGTGTTGATTGAATAGCCTGCATTTTCCAGGGGATGTTGAAGCAGCAGCAAGTGACCTGTGACACTTGCAAAGTTTTCCTTGTGGATTGACATCACTGCAATTTTGTTAGCAGGCTTTGAGCTGATAATTCCATTACCAAACAATTCATGCTTAACTTGCTTGTTCTTTAAAAGACATGCACAACGTGTTTTCCTCATTAGCATCAAATATAACTGTTCGCATTAAGAAACTAGATCTCTGTGTGAAATGACAGAGCTAATGAAAGCTGAATGTGCCCAAATAATATTGCTCAGATACTGGCAAGTGTGGTGGTGGAACTCAAAGTCTGTGCTAAAACATTTTCTGAAAGAATATTTAAAATAGGATGTTTGAAAATGAACTCAATCAAACCATAACGCTTCAGTCCTCAAAAAGAATTTTTAATACATGGTTCATGACATTTTTATATTCAACAGTGCGTTTGAGTCCTTTACTTCTTTGGCGTAAAAGAGGTTACCCCTGACGCTACTCTCTCTGTGATTCAGAGAGTTACAATAACACATTGTCTTCTCTGGGAATGCGTTTAAGAAAAAAGGAGATGACCATTTACAATGGTTTTTAATAAAATGTTTTTAAAAACTACAGATTTTAGGCTGGGAGTGGTAGCTCACGACTGTAATCCCAGCACTTAGGGAGGCTGAGGCAGGCAGATCACAAAGTCAAGAAATCGAGACCTGGCCAGCATGGTCAAACCCCATCTCTACTAAAAATACAAAAATTAGTTGGGTGTAGTGGCACGCTCCTGTAGTCCCAGCTACTCGGGAGACTGAGGTAGGAGAACAGCTTGAACCTGGGAAGCAGAGGTTGCAGTGAGCTAGGATCATGACACTGCACTCCAGCCTGGTGATAGAGCAAGACTGTCTCAAAAAGAAGAAGAAGAAAAAAAAAAAAACTACAGATTTTAGCTACAAAAAATGCTAAAAAATAATCTTTAGAGTGAATAGAAAAAACTGGACTTTGTTTTGATTGAGTACGTAAAATCTCGTAATAAAATATATTTTCATTTTGGCAAAGTACAATTTATCATTATGTTTAAGCACTATACGGGAATGAATAGAAATATGGCACCAAATTTTCATGTCTTGTTTCAATATAGTACTTTTCAGTTTTCTTTAAATTAGTTTTATCAATAACCTTATCTATTATTTATGTAGTATCATATTTCTGATATCACATTTCAGCACTTACTCATATGTAATTGGGACTTACTATGCATAAAGTAAATGGCATTTTTGATTTCCTACTGCCTTTGGGAAGTAATTTCCAGATACAGAGCAGGGAACAAGTAAACATAATAAATATCCTTTCATTAACTAAGTCACTACTTCTTTGGAGGAATTTTCGTATATAAAATTTAAAAAATTACTAGGCTAAAGCTTCCTACTTCTTTCTTCTCCAACTATTGTCGTTTATTGCTCAGTACAATTCCATGTTTTGGTATTACATTTTGATCCAGAAAATTGTTGATTAAAGTTTTTTTGGCAGGAGAATAATATAATATGGTGATAAATCAAGCTGCTATTCTTATTTCATCAGTCATTTCTCTAACACATTGTGGACAATGGTCTTCCAAGAATAAAACTTGGAAGATTTATTTTTCTTCGTCAAAGGTGACAGTTTCCTCATTAGCCTTTTTGCTTATATGTACTGTAAATATTTGGTTTGGTTACTGTGACCTGTCAGGTCACAGTAAACTCTGTCAACATTTTATAGCATCACATCCCCTTACTGATTTGTCCTTTCCCTGAGTCCTAGTATGAAGTCCAAGTTCTTTATTTTTGGCTACAAATAAACTCAAATGATCAATACAACATGCCACTCTTTTAAAGTTTTCTTTAATCTAAAATTCACATTTCTAATGCAGCCATATGTTTCCTACTGACTGCCTTCTTAAATCTTAATATGTTAACTCTTCCATCAAAAGTATGTGTCTCTTTTACATACAATTCTATTAGTTTTTCCTGGGGTATGTGTATTATATTACCATTCTGAATGCAAAATATAATTATGAATTTTGGAATTTTTAACATAGGAATAGCATAACCATTTCACCTCGTCTTCCACCTCATCTGTGAGAACTGGGTTAAGAAAGATTCTGAAGCTACATCATGTGCTCCAGGTATTCTCATTCAAGACTTGGAGCATAGGAATTAGGTTTCACTTTGTACAGAACGTTGCAGGCAGTTAGTTGACTTTTACAAATACTACCAAATGGTGTTGATAAAATTCATCCTGCCTGTGAACAAATACAAAACCTTTGCACCATACCGTCTAGGTTGGTGTGGAATATATTTTTTCTTAATTAAACTACCATCGTTAGGAAGCATCAAAAATACTCTCTAAAAGCAAAGGTTTCATCAAGGAGAGACTCTACGTAAACTCCAGGGAAAGCAATGAGTAGATCATTACAGAGTTATCAGCTCCCTGCAAAGTTATAAATTGAAGAATCAGTATGCTATCAAGTGGCAAAGAAAAGCAGAGGGAAGGCATGAACTGAGCAGTCTGCCATCTTTTCTTTGGAAATGAATGACAGCTACACACACTGCATATACACTACTCCATTCTTTAAGTTTTAATGAAAAAATTGGTTAGTGGCAGATAAATCACGCCTTAGAAAATTAGGTCATGTGTTCTATGAAGTATGACTTAGACTCTACCTTTAGTCAGTGCATATTAGTAACGTGAGAACTAATTTTGAGGCTGGAAAGGAGAATCTGTACTTTCTACATGAATTATTGCTTCATTCAAAATGTTCTTGCTCTATATAGTTTGTATTTTTAGCAATTCTCTGTAAAATCTTCTCTTAAAGCATTGTCCCTAGTTGAACTTCCTTGCACTCAATGGGAGATATTAATACCTTCCTTACCAAGATTCCTAGCTTACTCTACAGATTCTGCTATTAAAGCAATCATCATACATTACTGCAATTACTTGATTACTGTCTGCTCCACTGGACCACAGGTTCTTAAAAACAGAAATTGTTTCTTAATCAATCTTCTGAATCTCAGCACATAACATAATGCTTTGCAGAAGGAAGGCCCTTAATAAATACATACAAATGAGTAAATTTATTCATTAATGTTAGAGCTGAGGAGAAAAAAAGTGACCTGGGTAGACTAAAGTTAATCAGGTAGTATTTTCAAAAATGGTGGGTGCCAATTTTGATAGATTTTTTTAAATCATAGAAGTTAGAGTGGAAATCAAGGGAAAAACGTCTTGCTGGGACCTGGGAGTGAAGAGTAGGGAAGTAAATACGCTGGTAGCAGAGTTTAACCCTGACACCAAAATGGCAACAGAGAAAAAAAAAAAAAAAAAAAAACAAAGAAGTGTTGGTTTTAGTGTTAGATTTGAATAGAAGGACATTTGATATTATTCCATTTCAAATTTGTCTTTGTTGACTATATATCCCTTCTTTAGGGAGGAGATAGTAACAGGTGCTAAGGAAAAGTTGGATGATAGAGCTAACATAAGCAATAAATTGGTATGTACCTGATGTTTTATGAATGTTATTACATTAAACTCTAACAGGTTTATGATTTGGGTATGTCTGCCTCTCTCTTCATCCCAGTATAACTAAAACAAACAAAAAAAATAGCTTCCAAAATAATTCAATTATTACTCAAAGTCTGTAGTCAGTAAGTGGCAGAGTCAGTATTCAGAGTAAGGCCTTTCTGATTCCAAAGCCTACTGTCTGAATTGAGATGAAGGAACCAAACAACAGAGATTCATTTTCAAGTAGTGTTGAGAACGCTCCATTGAAATCTCTTCAAACTACTTCTTAGTTTCAAGTGTCTTAAGTCCTTGTAAACTATTTAGTTTTTAAGAATTTTAGGCCAGGCGCGGTGGCTCAAGCCTGTAATCCCAGCACTTTGGGAGGCTGAGACGGGCGGATCACGAGGTCAGGATATCGAGACCATCCTGGCTAACACGATGAAACCCCATCTCTACTAAAAAGTACAAAAAATTAGCCGGGCGAGGTGGCAGGCGCCTGTAGTCCCAGCTACTCGGGAGGCTGAGGCAGGAGAATGGCGTGAACCCGGGAGGCGGAGCTTGCAGTGAGCTGAGATCTGGCCACAGCCCTCCAGCCTGGGCGACAGAGCAAGACTCCGTTTCAAAAAAAAAAAAAAATTTTAATAGGTCTTTGATTTAGGGAGTTTTATGCTTTTTTTGAAAAAAAAAAAAAAAAGACTGCATTTCTGCTGATTTCCATATAATATTCCATATAATATCCAATTTCTCCCATTATAAAGAAAAGTTCTTAGAGACACAAATTATTTTGGTGATGTATCAAAAAGGTAACAAGTTCAGTCTTTGGAACCTGAGAGAATATTTCAGACCTGGCCTCTGCCACAGCCCATTTGCTTTTGGGAGACATTTCTCTATTTTACACTCATGTTTCTGCATATCTTTGAGCACAGGTACCAGTTGTCCTCCTTTTTAGTACCTGGTTATCCTTCCGTATGGAAAATAGCCAAGGAGAATATAGTGTTTTCCACCAGAGCAAAGGATAACTCTGCTTACAGCCTTGAGGGACGGAGACGGTGCTCCCTCCAGAGGAAAGAACGGGAGTGACTACTGTCCATTATAAAAGATTCAGGTTTCTAAGCTCATGGTTCAGCTCTTAGAATATCATTTAGTAAGTTGTGCAGGCATCTCACAGTCTTCATGCCATTCTGTGAGAATTAGGGCTTGGGAAACTGGCACAAATCCTGCTATTCTTGCTCCTAGTGCTGCTGTGAGTAATAAACTATCCTTTATTTCTGACTCAACAGTCTTGTGTTTTCGTCATCATCCATGAAAGTGTGGCAAATAATTTTAACTTGAAAGTACAGTAAAATGTCAGAACTCTTCATAGTTCTTGATGTCTACCAGCTAGTAATCTAAAACAATTATTTTTAAATATCTAAGCTTCAGTTTCCTATTATAGTGAAATTTAAAAGTGATCATGCTTATAAATTTCATAGTATATTTATAGTGCTTAAATTAATGATAGCTAATAGTAGTTATGCAATATTAGTAGCAACAGCAGCCGTAGCAGGAATGATAGAGGTAATTGTGGTAGCCGTAGTAGTTGAAGCATACACAGCAAAGGAATCTAACATTGAAAGAATGCCACCATATACCAGACATTTTTACTAAGCAGCCAGTGTAGCTTATCTTATTTAATCCTCACAACAAATTGAACAGGTGTTTTGTGTTTTGTTTTGTTTTCATTAGTTAAATGAGGTAAATAAGACTCAAATTGTTGAACTGATTTTCCTGAGGTAACTTACATGGCAATTGACAAAGCTGGGATAAGAAGCTTGTTGTGTCTAATTACCAGGGGGTTGTGATGCATGCATCTGCAGTGACATGTTTGGGAGGAAGCTACGAAGTAATTTAGATGGGCAGTTGGACATTCCCACATCCCAGTCATGGAGGAATTACAGAAGCACATGCTTGTTAAGGAAGCCAAGAGGAAACACAATGTTGGCCTCCGGAATTTTTGTAAGAAAAATCCATCCATGTGCTTAGCTAATGTTGAATATGTTCTGTTTCCCATGCTCTGTATTTTGAACCTTTGTCCACATTATTATATTATTGTATTTTCCCCATGATACAAATAATCTTAATAGTATTGATAGTAAACAAATACAGCACAATTAATTTCAAAAATTTCCATGCTGTCTTCTATCAGAAAGATTCATAGACTCAGCAATATTTCTTAAAGCTAAACAATTTTGACAGCCTAATTAAATTTCTAAACATCATAAACTCCATGTTTTAAATAAAAATATGGAAACATATAAATACACAATGCAGGCATAGCTATGTACGTAGATATATATAATTTACTACCTAATTTCACAAGCAATGTGATAGAGATACTAGTCAATACTAAAATTTAGTATTTTTCTCTCCTTTTCATGTAGTATATGAGACTATTTATCCTTGAGGTTTTTGTTTTTTTGTTTTTGGTATTTTTTTGAGACAGAGGCTTGCTCTGTCTCCAAGGTTGGGGTGCCGTGGTGCTATCTCAGCTCACTGCAGCCTCCTCCTTCTGGGTTAAAGCAATAATCCTGCCTCAGCCTCCCGAGTAGCTGGGACTACAGGTGTCCACTACCACACATGGCCAATATTTGTATTTTTAGTAAAGATGGTGCTTCACCACATTGGCCAGGCTGGTCTCAAACTCCTGACCTCAAGTGATTCACCCACCTCAGCCTCCCAAAGTGCTGGGATTATAGGTGTGAGTCACCATGCCTGGACTCTCTATCCTTTAGATTCTGTAGAAGAAACAGGCACCAAACACATTTTTCAAATACACTGGCTGATAACAACTCTCGTTTTTAAAGTGTTTTCATTTTACCTCTACAGATAGGAACAGGAAAATCCCACGAAGCTGTATTAACTGAATTGGCTATGCAGGTGAGCTGAGGGTGGCCATCAAGGATGTATCCAGTTACACAGCTGTAGCGGATCTTGTCCCCGACGTCGAATCTTGTACCATATAATACACCTTTGGGCGGAACACCAGGATTTCCACAAGAGCTACTCTGCAATTCTATTAAAAAGGAGGAAAAGGACAGTTTACAGTTATTTCAATAAGCAGTTTTTTGTTTCAGATTTATAAAATTATATATGTAGATATGGATATTCTTATTTCTTTGGAGAAGAGTCACTGAAAGGAAATGTCTTCTATTCCAACACATGTGACAGTGAAATATGGGAAGAAAACTAAACTTTATCACAGAGGTATTATTGGTCATTCTTTATGCTAGAAAGTTTTAGATATCATATTAGTCTTCAGAGCATTACTCATATTTTTACTCATATATTAATATTTACTCAGATAAGTAAAACTCCATGGCTTTTTCAAAGTTACATTCTAATAACATAGTAATAAGCAAATTCATTTCCTTAATATTATCTTCAGTCCTTCAGTGCTTAATCTTAAACCATGAACCACACAGTGAAGTAGTAAATGGACAAATTTTAAAATTAGGGAGGTAGGATGAGCTAGAATTCCAGCTCTATTATTTGTTATTAACTTTGAGTGTATATTAAGAATGAAATAATAAGTGCAAAAAGTTGTAACATTTTAATTAGATCAATAGGCAAAATATTTGGAGAATGATATATCAGAATATTTTATCTATCACCTTCTTATTCTATTAGTTGATGCTTAAAACTAAACAAGTATACAAACATGAGTTTTTTAAATAATATTCAATTCAGAAAAAATCCGACTTTAGATTAAATGAAAAAATTGAAAATAGCAGAACTTCAAGAATAAAAATATTAGAGATTATTCTCGTATTGTTTTGTACATTTTTATTTTATTACTGTTATATTACCTTTATACTACAAATAATAATAAAAACACAAACAGTAATTAATAAACTAAAAGATATCACAATTTGAGTGAAGTCGGTAGTTAATAGTATTGTGCATTTTTGCACATTAATTTTGTATCCTGAGACTTTGCTGAAGTTGCTTATCAGCTTAAGAAGATTTTGGGCTGAGACGATGGGGTTTTCTAAATACACAATCATGTCATCTGCAAACAGGGACAATTTGACTTCCTCTTTTCCTAACTGAATACCCTTGATTTCTTTCTCTTGCCTGATTGCCCTAGCCAGAACTTCCAACACTATGTTGAATAGGAGTGGTGAGAGAGGGCATCCCTGTCTTGTGCCAGTTTTCAAAGGGAACTTTTCCAGTTTTTGCCCATTCAGTATGATATTAGCTGTGGGTTTGTCATAAATAGCTATTATTTTGAGGTACGTTCCATCACAAGCATTCTTATACACTAGTAACAGACAAGCAGAGAGCCAAATCAGGAATGAACTTCCATTCACAATTGCTTCAAAGAGAATAAAATACCTAGGAATCCAACTTACAAGGGATGTAAAGGACCTCTTCAAGGAGAACTACAAACCACTGCTCAGTGAAATCAAAGAGGACACAAACAAATGGAAGAACATACCATGCTCATGGATAGGCAGAATCAATATTGTGAAAATGGCCATACTGCCCAAGGTAATTTATAGATTCAATGCCATCCCCATCAAGCTACCAATGAGTTTCTTCATCGAATTGGAAAAAACTGCTTTAAAGTTCATATGGAACCAAAAAAGAGCCCGTATTGCCAAGACAATCCTAAGTCAAAAGGACAAAGCCGGAGGCGTCACGCTACCTGACTTCAAACTATACTACAAGGCTACAGTAACGAAAACAGCATGGTACTGGTACCAAAACAGAGATATAGACCAATGGAACAGAACGGAGCCTTCAGAAATAATGCCACACATCTACAACCATCTGATATTTGACAAACCTGAGAAAAACAAGAAATGGGGAAAGGATCCCTATTTAATAAATGGTGCTGGGAAAATTGGCTAGCCATAAGTAGAAAGCTGAAACTGGATCCTTTCCTTACTCCTTATACGAAGATTAATTCAAGATGGATTAGAGACTTAAATGTTAGACCTAATACCATAAAAACCCTAGAAGAAAATCTAGGTAGTACCATTCAGGACATAGGCATGGGCAAGGACTTCATGTCTAAAACACCAAAAGCAACGGCAGCAAAAGCCAAAATTGACAAATGGGATCTCATTAAACTAAAGAGCTTCTGCACAGCAAAAGAAACTACCATCAGAGTGAACAGGCAACCTACAGAATGGGAGAAAATTTTTGCAATCTACTCATCTGACAAAGGGCTCATTTCCAGAATCTACAAAGAACTCAAGCAAATATACAAGAAAAAAACAAACAACCCCATCCAAAAGTGGGGAAAGGATATGAACAGACATTTCTCAAAAGAAGACATTCATACAGCCAACAGACACATGAAAAAATGCTCATCATCACTGGCCATCAGAGAAATGCAAATCAAAACCACAATGAGATACCATCTCACACCAGTTAGAATGGCAATCATTAAAAAATCAGGAAACAATAGGTGTTGGAGAGGATGTGGAGAAATAGGAACACTTTTACACTGTTGGTGGGATTGTAAACTAGTTCAACCATGATGGAAAACAGTATGGCGATTCCTCAAGGATCTAGAACTAGATGTACCATATGACCCAGCCATCCCACTACTGGGTATATACCCAAAGGATTATAAATTATGCTACTACAAAGACACATGCACACGTATGTTTATTGCGGCACTATTCACAATAGCAAAGACTTGGAATCAACCCAAATGTCCATCAGTGACAGACTGGATTAAGAAAATGTGGCACATATACACCATGGAATACTATGCAGCCATAAAAAAGGATGAGTTTGCATCCTTTGTAGAGACATGGATGCAGCTGGAAACCATCATTCTTAGCAAATTATCACAAGAAGAGAAAACCAAACACCGCATGTTCTCACTCATAGGTGGGAACTGAACAATGAGCTCACTTGGACTCGGGAAGGGGAACATCACACACTGGGGCCTATCATGGGGAGGGGGGAGGGGGGAGGGATTGCATTGGGGAGTTATACCTGATATAAATGATGAATTGATGGGTGCTGACGAGTTGATGGGTGCAGCACACCAACATGGCACATGTATACATATGTAACCTGCACGTTATGCACATGTACCCTAGAACTTAAAGTATAATAAAAAAAAAAATAGTATTGTGCAAACATTAATTTCTTAGTTTCGGCCATTTTACTGCAGTTACATCAGTGGTTATATTAAGGGAAACTAATTAAGACTATGTGGGAACTACTGTTCTTGCAAAATAATAAGCTGAGAGTGACGTTGCAATAAAAAGTAAAATATTTTTCCCATTTTGCTTTGATATTTATTTCATTTGTGCAGTTACGAAGTTCTATATAATATTACAATGCTAATTCAAATAATTACAAACCATTGTAATAATTAAAATATCAATGTCAATACTAAGCAAAAATATTAAAACACAAAATGGTTCACAATATATAGCTTAATTCTGAGAGTGTTTTTTAAACTTATGTTAAATATTTTGTCTAAACTTTTCAAAGCAAATAAAAGAAAAATCATAGATTAATTTCCAGTATGAGGTCAATTTCATCAAGAAAAATGTATTGAGCACAGGACATCCATATATTTTAGACAAAAAATATTTACTCTGAGTTTTAAAAATGTAGTTTTAGGTTTCTTAAAACTAAAAAAGTGAAGAAATTGACTAATATTTACTAAATGTATATAGTTTCAATAGACAATTTTCTTAATAATACATTCTAAACTTAAGTTTGTAAAATATTTAAAGTGTCAGTAGTGAAGGTTATTTCTAATTGTTTATTTTGTTATTTCTCAAAGACATGCTATATGTGAATTTTCACTAAAACAATACTAATTTATTGTCTGTGAATTTTGAGCAACTTTTAAAGAAACACATTGAACAGTAGTTTATTTTGAAATACTTAATTTTTTGGAAAATCATTTGATTAACAGATGAGATGTTTGCTCCAAGAGACAGTGAGGTTAATAAGTTTTGACAAAATGAACAAGAATTCAATCTCCTGAATATAGAATAACAAAGGCGATACTTTTAATGAAACTACCACTTTTGGCCTTAGAATTAAATCACTCCTCTTCCTTCTACCCTCTAAAAAATAATTAAGGTCAGGACTCCAATTATCATAAAGTTATATGTCTAGGAGAAAAGTGGTTTCCAAATTATGTCACAGGAAGCAACTAGGTGGGGGAATAAAATGAAAGAGAAGAAAGCTCTGAATAGTTTTTGGGCTCAAAATTAACTTTGATTTAAATGAACAAATAAATATTATCCAGAATAAAGTACCTAAAGCAAAATGGAAATCATGTCAGGTGAAGCAGTGAATGAATAGTAACATTGAATGGAATCTTAATAGATTACCTAATCTCCAGCCTTGTGGCTGAATTATTTCTAAAACTGATAAAAAATTTAGGTTGTTTCAAAATGAAACTCAAAGAAGACAATTTTAAAGCATATCTGGCCTCTATTTCAGGAAATTCCTGCTGTTGTTTGTGTTTGTTTATCATCGTCATTTATAGAAACATCTATCCATCATTATCTGTTAACTGAGTAATTTATAAAGACAGTTAAGATATTTTACATTCAGGTTCAATTGATCCTGATTCTATAACCATTGCTCATGGATTATATTTTTTGTCTTCTCCCAACCCTTTAATTCAGGACTTCTCTCTATGCTGTGTATGTGCACTTTCAAAGGCAAAGCAAGTAAGATGTGTCACTAACTGAAGTATATAACCCACCATCAAAAAAGACTATGTTCTGATTGAATATTCACTTCTTACTCTTAACATTTTAAAACTAAGTAGTGCTGCATATTTAAACTTTTGAATTAAATTTACTTTCAATAAAAAGAGTTTTAGAAATTGCTAGGATAGTCTAGTTTTTAGATAATGTTTCTTCCAGCCATCCAGAATTTGAATTTCAGAACAGAAAACCAAATACCACATTCTCAATTATAAGTGGGAGCTGAACAATGAGAACATATGAACACAGGGAGGGGAACAACACTTACTGGGGCCACTTGTGGGAGGGTGGGGGTGGATAGACTATTGGGGAAAAGAGCTAATGCATGCTGGGCTCAATATCTAGGTGATGGGTTGTTAGATGCAGCAAACCACCATGGCACAGTTTTACCTATGTAACAAACCTGCATATCCTGCACATGTACCCGAACTTAAAAAAAAAAAAAAGAAAATGAATTACTCAACCATGTTCAGTAAATCAAACTGTAAAATAATTTTTAATATATGTTGCAAGTATTTACAGTAAGTGATATGGCTTAAAATATATAAAATTATTAAGGAAAACACAAATTTATAAGGGAAGATTTTTTTTTGTAATTCATCAGATGTGCATGCAAGCTAGACACATCATGCTTGTTATCTCAATGTGTTTTTGAAGCGAATTATTACACCTAAAAGCAGAGTTGCTGAAAAGACTTCAGTTATCTTCCTTTACCAGCAGATGACAGTAATATATTGATTAAGAGGTTTAGGTGACTAACACAAAATAATTATAGAATCTGACAAATTGTCTTCTAATGTCCCATAATACAAAGATTAAAATGGGATTGGAGTAGGGGAGGAAGTACTATAAAACTATTTACACAATATTCTTGGTTGAGCACTTAGAGTGGGCAGGTTGGTGAACTGAGATCACTGAAAAATAAACCTGAAGAATTTGTACTCAAAATATGTCTAGGAAAATGTCAGAGACCCTTTATATTAAGTTTACTGCTTTAGACATAACAAACCATTTAGTCTAATTAAAATCTATCTGATTTTGGCTGGAAAGATGTATATTTTATTTATCTTCTCTTCTCACAGTATTGAGATTATCAGCAAATACAAAGACATTTTGACAACATAGACTATTCTAAAGTGTAAAAGATTTTTGATATTGCAAAATAATTCCTGGGAAAATATACAAGATAAACTTTTAAAAATTCAATTGTGTTTGAAGGGGTAGAGTTTAGCGACACTCTTCTCTGTTAGTTAAAAGAAAGGATAAATTACTTGGTAAGTGACACTGACACTATTTTATCCATTAGAAGCTTTTAAGAGTTACCACTAACATTGCTCTATGATGTGCACTACTTAATACTACAACACGTCCCTTGCCTTCTGAGTTAACAATTTGAGAAAGTCAACCTTCATTATAGAGTATCAGCTTTGATAGGCATTTGGGCATTCTTCCACTTCTATCTCATAAAATACTCGACATTATGGATATAATTCTCCCTATTGTGTAGAAAGGAAAACTGAGACTCAGGAAGATCAAATAACTTTCCAAAGACCATCCACTAATAAATAGTAGACTTGTGGTTCAAAGTGAGGTTTCCTAACTCAAAAATCTTAGATCATTTCACAATTGTATATTGCTATCTACTAAAGGCAGATATTCTTTCCACAGGTGTTTATTAAGCATCTATCATCAGCAATGCTCTCGGGATATAGTCTAGCAAAAAGTAGACATGGAGTTTATGATTTGGTGGTTACTAAAAGTAATACATCAGTAATTTACAGCATATTAATTGTATTGTGACATGTGGCAGAAAGGAAATATATAAGTTATACTAAAGGCATATAATGGTGAAATCTGAATTAGTATTAATTAAAAGGAGATCTGGAAAGGATTTCGTGATAAAGAAAGGCTTTAATTGTGATGTGAAATGGGTAAAAGATAGTTTTTGTTTGTTTCTAAGGGCAGTGAACAAGTATATTTGAAATAGAAAAGTGTAAGAATAAAAGTACTGTAACTGTTATTAGGTTTGACAATACAATGAAGACAGGTTTCATGGAAATGGTAGGGTAGGGTAGAAACTAGATTGGGAAAAAATATTTCAAAAGGGTTTATCATAGATGGCTTCACACAGTGATGTATATTCTTTGCATAGGCTCATAAATATGAAGGAGAAATATATCCTCATTAAATATTTGGTGGTGTGGTGCTATCTGCTTTTTAAAAGAGTAATTGAGAGTAAATAATTAAAATACATTCTATAAGTGTACATGTGAGCAGAGATTTTCATAAGCATGCATGATATAAACTGGGTAAGTTTACTAATTTAATACTAATTCAATATTGAGTAGGAAAATTCTGATAAAAGGAACTATGAAAATTAATTTTAAAAATTAGTAGCCAAAATAATGTATGCATATTATTTTAATATGAGAATACCAATTTTATAAGACTGTTGATATTATTATATAAAACAATATATGTTAGTCATGTATATTTTTAGCAAGCACTCAATATGTGACAAATATTAACTCAATAAATTGAAGTTTTATTATTATTATAATCAATTGTGTATTTGAGACATCAAAATTAGGTGTGATTATATTATTGATTTTCTAGAGGCCGTGTCATAAGTATCAAATTTTCATTAAATGTAATCAAGTACATTAGATCATTCTTGGTCTTAAAAATTAATAAAAAATAGTAATTTAGTCAAGGGTAAAATTCAATTGCTCCTCTCTGAATCATAAAGAAAACACAAGGTCTAATCTTAACTTTTGGCAGAAACTTTGTATAAACAAATTCAAAAAAAGTCCCCTATAGGTGTCATTGATTTCTTCATTCTTTTGTCTATTGTTTGGTATCATATATTAAGCACCATTCCAAGCACAGTAGTTATCAAAAGATATATTTGATGAATTGCAGGCTAAAAAACATCCAGATAATTTTTAAAAACAAAATAAGTAAGTCTAAAACGCAATTTAAATTTTGAAAGAGAGTATATATAAAGGACTATAAGAGAACAAAATTTTTGTTATGGTTTCCTTGGAGAAATGAAATAAAACTCTATCAATAAATTTAGAAAAACAAGTGTGTGATTAATACTAATAAACATATTACAACAGCTTCTTTCTTAAAAAAATATCCAATTTGTCGGGAGCACATGAATAGTTGCCAAAGGCAAAATGTTACACAAATTATCAGGAAGAAAACCCTACCTTGAAAATTGGAATGAAAATTTTTAAAAAGGGATAACGGACATCCTGACTACAGAATTGCATAATTATTCAGTCAAATAGATGAAGCATGATCCTGCTGAGATCAATTAACAATGCTTTAAAACACTGCAAAATTATATCTACTAAGGGAAGTAAAATCAAGTTGTTTGTGCTTCTTAGAGAAAATTAATCTCAGGGTTTATTTCCCAGATGATTAAAAATAATTTAGGAGAGCATAACATCAAGCTGAAACAAAATGTTTTGCACCTAGTACCCCTCATCCTGAGAATTCCAAAAACTTAACAAATAAATCCATTTTCCAAATTTTTTGGTGATACCAAATGTTTTTTATTACAAATATTGAACCATTTCATTCACACAGGACATAAAGGGTGTAGTTAGGAATTTACCTGGGGACTTCAGTTTGAGCAAACATTTTGTGAGTATTTTGAATCACCTATTGCATCTATAACGTCCTCATGGTCTTTTCTTTCAGTACATATAACTGAATGAAATTTATTTCTATATACATTTACTTCCTCACCAGACTTCGAGCGTCTTGAGAAGAGGGACTCTAATTCATCTTTGTGTATCAAGAATTTAGCACACTGTGCTGTCGCCAAGCAAAGAAGAATTAAACTAATTGTGTTATCTCCTTGAGTAGAAAAATTTTAAAGTTAATTATCACACAGAGCTCATAGAATTAAATGTTTAAATACAAAATAATAGAGTGAAATCTGTGGTATAGAAGAGAGTTGTAGGAATAACATGAATTAAACTTGTTTTAATAAGCACTGTATCACATTGGCAACATGCGATTTTGTATGAGTCAAATTACATAGTTATGTGATTCAATTCTGTTTCTCTGTGAAAATGCATTCACTTCTGTAAGCCATTTCCCTTCCATAAGCATAATTTCTAAGCTGGAGTCATGTCACAGACCTCACTGGAATGCTGGAGATGTCGCAAACATGAGGCCACATTTGCCATTTTGGAAGTCATCCTGCAACTTCAAAAAGGTTCAGAGCTGCTAATCAAAAGGACAACTGTTATATCTTATTTGTTGTTATTATTATTATTTGTTTGTTATTATTTTAACTTATTGAAAGGGAATCAAAATTAGTAGTTGCTAGAAAAGAAATAAGAGCAAGATAGTACTGTCTTAGCTGGGCTGCCTAAGAGGAAAACAGAGTACTGGATTGATTTTAGGGAGGAATGAACACTGATTAAAATATATTATAAGCAGTAGAAGAAAAGTCTATTGTCATTTTAAAAAATATTTCGATAAGTCTTAGGGTAAGATGGATATATTTCCAAGGGAAGAAAGTATGAAGCTGTGGAAAAGTTAGTGTAAAACCAAACACATAAAAATTTATGCTGTGTCGGTAATGTCATTCTGTTTTCATATTGTGGATATAGATAAGGTCCACTGGCACTATAGAAAAATATTTGAGCATCAGTTGTAGATTTATGGTTAAATACAAGGTAGAAAATACTTTGCACCATATACAAGGACTAGCCATTAGTTATGTTGAACCACGAATAGGAGGTAATGCCTATTCCATTGAAAATATCTGTGCCCTTTCATTGGTTAAATAAATTTTATGATTCAAAATGAATTTACAAAAACAGTATTATATTTTTGTTTTGTAAACTCTGTAACCACCATTGTGTTAACATAGTTTGGTGAAAGGATCATGAAATATAAAAAGTTATGATTATTAGAAGCTAACTCTGTTGTACATAACTATCAGAATATTACCAAAACCAAAGAAATACAAATACAAAAGGGAGGCATATTGGCAGTCATACTCACATTAAAATTTCTGGACATGGAATAACATTGCATTTAGCATAGAGTAGCATTTGATAGATTGATTCAGAATAATAGAAAAATGACTCTCCTCTGACAGAATTGGGACAAGTATCTGTATTAAGACTTTTGGATAAAGGTAATTTAATTCTTTAAAAAGATGTGTTAAGCTGATCATAGATAATTTACTGGAATTATATATTCATCAAATATGATGACTGAGAAATGCCACTGTATTTTGCAATTAATCCATCACCAAACAATTACTGAAGCCCGAGGCACAAATGTCAAATGGGTATAAAATATGACACCATTTCTATCTTGCTGAAACATAACTCAAGTTGGAAAAATAAGACATACATGGCAATGACCTAGAAATTAAAAAATAAAACTGATTCCATAAGCTGATTTTTAAAAAACATTTTTTTAAATTTTTATTATTATACTTTAAGTTCTAGGGTACATGTGCATAACGTGCAGGTTTGTTACATATGTATACTTGTGCCATGTTGGTGTGCTGCACCCATCAACTCGTCAGCACCCATCAATTTGTCATTTATATCAGGTATAACTCCTAATGCAAACCCTCCCCCCTCCCCCCCCATGATAGGCCCCAATGTGTGATATTCCCCTTCCCAAGTCCAAGTGATCTCATTGTTCAGTTCCCACCTATGAGTGAAAACATGCAGTGTTTTATTTTCTGTTCTGGTGATAGTTTGCTAAGAATGATGGTTTCCAGCTGCATCCATGTCCCTACAAAGGACGCAAACTCATCCTTTTTTATGGCTGCATAGTATTTCATGGTGTATATGTGTCACATTTTCTTAATCCAGTCTGTCACAGATGGACATTTGGGTTGATTCCAAGTCTTTGCTATTGTGAATAGTGCCGCAATAAACATACGTGTGCATGTGTCTTTATAGCAGCATGATTTATAATCCTTTGGGTATATACCCAGTAGTGGGATGGCTGGGTCATATGGTACATCTAGATCTAGATCCTTCAGGAATTGCCATACTGTTTTCCATAATGGTTGAACTAGTTTACAATCCCACCAACAGTGTAAAAGTGTTCCTATTTCTCCACAACCTCTCCAGCACCTGTTGTTTCCTGACTTTTTAATGATTGCCATTCTAACTGGTGTGAGATGGTATCTCGTTGTGGTTTTGATTTGCATTTCTCTGATGGCCAGTGATGATGAGCATTTTTTCATGTGTCTGTTGGCTGTATGAATGTCTTCTTTTGAGAAATGTCTGTTCATATCCTTCGCCCACTTTTTGATGGGGTTGTTTGTTTTTTCTTGTAAATTTGTGAGTTCTTTGTAGATTCTGGATATTAGCCCTTTGTCAGATGAGTAGATTGCAAAAATTTTCTCCCATTC
>NW_022302756.1:0-3310 GCF_002776525.5 Piliocolobus tephrosceles | reverse complement strand
GTCTGTGGGGGCTTCTGGGAAAGTTGTGCTTTCCCAATATAGACTCTGTCCTTTTCTCCTTGTTGCTTTCTCTTTCTCCCTCCCTAGAATGCAGATGTGATGTCAGATGCAGCAACCTTCTTGTAACCATGAGGAAAAACTCTCGGCCTTGACATCCGAGGACTGCCAAATCAATGCCAGCAACTACTTACGTGGACATCTTGTTTCAAGAGAATTAAAAAAATAACCCCTAATTTGTAAAGCCAATGTTTAGTTGCATTTACACACAATCCCCAATTGACACAAAGAGAAGGGGAGGGGAAAAATAAAGAACTACTCCAAGGCCCTGACCCAAAGAAAGGCAAGGGTCTTCAGAATGAACGAGTCAACCGAATGTCACACAGATGGGGATGGGGAAAAGACATGAAACACAACTAGATGCCTATTGCTGATATTGTGGAATTCCAATGATGAAAAACATACCCAAAGCTTCTAGGGGTCATCAACAAGAATCAGACTGGTAAGAGATTGCTCGTCAGCAAACTGTTAGAAAAGCATGCAGCAATGCCTGCAAAGTTATGAGGAAACATGGGTTTTTGATCCTATACTTAGACAAATCATGAATTCAGTATGAGGATAAAATCAAGATATTTTTGGAATGTAAGAATTCAGAAATAAGACAGCCATATGATAAATGGAATCATTAGCATGTTTACTAATAAGGAAGAACTGAAAGTTCTCTACTTACCCAATCTTTCTGGTTGAGTTTAGCTGCTTCACTATATACTTCAATGGCAGCTTTATGTTTTCCCAAAAGAAATCTGTAAAAGATACATTTTCCATAATTATTACCTCAAAATTCTTAGAAGACTAACCCTACTAGTCCCACATTTTACTCATATTTCACCCAGCAGAGAATTCTAGAAGCCTTTTCTCCATAAGCTGATTGTGCTGGTTAGGTCAGTGAAGCTGCTATACAGTAACAGCAGAAGCTCTCTTAGTAGGGATTGCGTTGGCAGCTGTTCCAAGGCCTTGGTCTCATTCTATACCAATTTTAGTGAGAGTCTTGTGGAATTTTTCTTCTACAATGTACTATAAATGCAGACCAAAAAAGAAATAAGCCAAATGATATGCCATGTTAAGCAGTAACTACCATTATTTATCATCACCCATTAGGGACATGTCCCTTCCTTCCAAGACTAAGTCTCTCTCCTTGATATTGGATCCTGAGTTTAGAGAGAAACAGGGAAAACCAAGCTCTATGCAAAAACAATGCAGGTATGAATGGCAACGTGGCTAAGAAAGGGGAGATGGGAACTCCATGGAACAAAGGACTGAAAAGGGAATACCTAGTAGTTTATAAAGACCTTCGAGATTCTTTCCATCTAGGAATCTTTAGGACATTCACTCAACAAACACAGATGCTCCTCAACTTATGATGGGGTTACATCCCAGTAAACCCACTGTAAATTGAAAATACTGTAATTCAACAATGCACGTAATACATCTACTCTACCAAACATCAAAGACAGCCTAGCCTATCTCAAGCATGTTCAGAACACTTACTCTGTTCCATGGAGTTCCCATCTCCACTTTCTTTACATTTGCTGACAGTTGGGCAAAATCATCTAACACAATGCCACTTTTATAATAAAATGCTGAATATCTCATGTAATTTACTGAATACTATACTGAAAATGAAAAACAGAATGGCTGTATGGGTACTTGAAGTACAGTTTCTACTGAATACATAACAATTTTACATCATTGTAAAGTTGAAAAATTACGTAAGTTGAACCATCCGAAGTCAGGAACTCTCTGTCCTTACTAAAAACTTACTGTGTGATAGATATTAAGTGTTAGAAGAGTAGATGAGAAAAATTCCAAGGATTGCCAGTAAGTTTAGAAGACTTTAGGGTACAAGGTGTCTCTATTTACATGATAAACAATATCGGTTCCCCCATCAAACTAGAATGCACAGTGTTTAAAACACTTAGTTCCTTAACACTAGTTATCTCATTTTCTCAAATTTCAAACTTAATCCGTGCTCTTTAGAGTGAATCCCATTATACCTATTAAACCATTCCCCACTTGTGTATCAGGCTGATGTGGCTGCCAGCAGCAAGCTGTACCTAAGAATGCATTTTACACTGTTCTCTGTGAGTGCCCTAGGGCCTCCAGGTTGCCAATACTCACAAAGATCTCGCCACGTGCTTGAGGTTATCAGCACTCTGAGGGCTTAGAACTGCACGTCTGGAAGAGTTCTAGGGATTCTTGGATATTTCCTTCCAGGCGAAATATCAATGCTGCCAAGAAACAGAAAAGACAAAAAAAAGTAAAACCATGTTCTGGGAAGAATGGAGCCTGGGGTTAGAAAAATTGGAGAAAAGAAAACTGGGAAACCACATCGAGTAAATCCTTTGGACAACTGTATCCTTAATACAATCAGATATGACTTCAGACAGGCTGAAACAACGACCAAAACTGTTGACAAGCTAAACTCTCTTTTAGTAAGGTAACTCAACCCTACCTACTTCTCTCTCTACTCCCACGATCCATCACACAGATAATCAGTTCCTCTGCAAATTATCACACAAACTCTTCCCATTAAGAACATTTTGGGGCTTCCCCATCAGATGCTTCATTTATCATAATTGACTTCCAACTGATCGTTTTCAGACTGAACCCCCAAATGGGGCAAATGGAATCAATACCTCAAATTCAGCACGGATATTCTGACAAAGAATACAGTAACATTTCAGACTTTGGTTGTCAGTATAACAACCAGTCAGAACCAGAGGTTTTTCCTAGGCCTATGTTTTCAGAAGAATTTATCAGACACTGCAAGTCTGATACTTGTGACACTGGGAATAAGAGCAATTTTTGCCATGATGTCCTAAATTTATCAATATCTTACCAATTATGTCAGAAAGTTATAGGTTAATCTGAAGACTACAAATGCAATGAATGGTAAACAAAACCATTCATTTACACCCAAGAGCCAAAAAGAAAGTTCCTGGAAAAACTAAGAATGCTACTTACGCCACTGAAGAGGAAAATTTAAGTCAGTGGGACGGGTGCAGTGGTTCATGCCTGTAATCCCAGCACTTTGGGAGGCCGAGGCAGGCAGATCACCTGAGGTCAGGCGATTGAGACCAGCCTGGCCAACATGGCGAAATCTCCTCTCTACTAAAAATACAAAAACTAGCTGGACGTGGTGGCATGTGCCTGTAATCCCAGCTACTCGGAGGGCTGAGGCAGGAGGATTGCTTGAACCTGGGAGGCAGAGGTTGCAGGGAGCTGAGATCGTGCCACTGCACTCCAGCCTGGG
>NW_022302752.1:0-5684 GCF_002776525.5 Piliocolobus tephrosceles | reverse complement strand
TTTTATTTTATTTTATTTTTTGAGACGGAGTCTTGCTCTGCCGCCCAGGCTGGAGTGCAGTGGCGGGATCTCAGCTCACTGCAAGCTCCGCCTCCCGGGTTTACGCCATTCTCCGGCCTCAGCCTCCCGAGTAGCTGGGACTACAGGCGCCCGCCAAATCGCCCAGCTAGTTTTTTGTATTTTTTAGTAGAGACGGGGTTTCACCGTGTTAGTCAGGATGGTCTCGATCTCCTGACCTCGTGATCCGCCCGTCTCGGCCTCCCAAAGTGCTGGGATTACAGGCGTGAGCCACCGCGCCCGGCCAAGATCCTTAACTGAATTACATCGCAAAGACCTGTTTTCCAAATCAGGTCACATTCAAGGCATCGGGGAGACAGGACATCTGCCCATCTATTTGAGGGCCACCATTCAAACCACAACATGGATTAACATGGGTAGAGATAATCTTGTGGGAAAAAAATTGCAGAATGATGCTAACAATATAGATCATTTCCATATATAAAACATACATATGGGCTAGCTCTAGGGGGAGAATGGAGTGGTTGTGGCTGAGGGTAAAGAGAGGCTTGCCACTGAGTATCCTTGTATACCTATTTTTGTTTTGTTTTGTTTATTAATTTAATTAATTAATTATTATTATTATTTTTAAAGACAGAGTCTTGCTCTGTCACCCAGGCTGGAGTGCAGTGACATGATCTCGGCCCACTGCAAGCTCCGCCTCCCGAGTTTACACCTTTCTCCTGCCTCAGCCTCCCAAGTAGCTGGGACTATAGGCGCCCACCACCACGCCCAGCTGATTTTTGTATTTCTAGTAGAGACGGGGTTTCACCGTGTTAGCCAGGATGGTCTCGATCTCCTGACCTCGTGATCCACATGCCTTGGCCTCCCAAAGTGCTAGGATTACAGGCATGAGCCACTGCACCCGGCCCTATTTATTTATTTTGAGACAGAGTCTTTCTCTGTTGCCCAGGCTGGAGTGCAGTGACTGGATCTTTGCTCACTGCAGCCTCCGATTCCCGGGTTCCAGTGATTCTCGTGTCTCAGCCTCCCAAGTTGCTGGGACTACAGGCGCACGCCCGGCTAATTTTTGTTTTGTTTTTAATAGAGACGGGTTTTGCCACGTTGGCCAGGCTGGTTTCAAACTCCTGACCTCAAGTGATCCACCCGCCTTGGCCTCCTAAAGTGCTGGGATTATAGGTGTGAACCACTACTCCTGGCCTGTTTGGGTGTTTTTTTGTTGTTTTTGTTCCTTTTTTTTTGAGAGGGAGTCTCACTCTGTTGCCCAGGCTGGAGGGCAGTGGCACGAACTCAGCTTACTGCGACCTCTGCCTCCTAGGTTCAAGCAACTCTTCTGCTCAGTCTTCCCAGTAGCTGAGACTACAGGCGTACACCACCATGCTTGGCTAATTTTTGTATTCTTATTAGAGACAGGGTTTTACCATATTGGTCAGGCTGGTCTCGAACTCCTGATCTCAGGTGATCCACCCACCTTGGCCTCCCAAAGGGCTGAGGTTACAGGCATGAGCCACCACACCCAACCTGTTTTGTTTTGTTTCTTAAGAGACAGGAGCTCGCTATGTTTCCCAGTCTGAACTCCAACTCCCAGGCTCAAGCAATACTCCTGAGTAGTTGGGACTATGGGCATGCACCACTGTGCCCTGTACATCTATTGAATTAAATAGAGAAGAAGTGAAGCAGGGTGCACCTGTAATCCTAGCTACTCAGGAGGCTGAGGCAGGAGGAACACTTGAGGACCAGAGTTCAAAACCAGCCTGGGCAACACAGTGAGACCCTCATTTCTAAAAAAAAATTCAGAAAATTAGGTTGGGCAAGGTGGCTCACGCCTGTAATCCCAGCACTTTGGGAGGTGGAGGCGGGAGGATAGCACGAACCCAGGAGTTCAAGGCCAGCCTGAGAAACAAAGTGAGACCCTGTCTCTACAAAATTTTTTTTTTTTTCTGAAATGGAGTCTCACTCTGCCGCCTAGACTGGAGTGCAGTGGCATGATCTCAGCTCACTGCAACCTCTGTCCCCCAAGTTCAAGTGATTCTCCTGCCTCAGCCTCCCGAGTAGTTGGGATTACAGGTGCCTGCCACCACGCCCAGCTAATTTTTGTATTTTCAGTAGAGACAGGGTTTCACCATCTTGGCCAGGTTGGTTTTGAACTCCTGACTTCGTGATCCGCCTGTCTTGGCCTCCCAAAGTGCTGGGATTACAGGCGTGCGCCGGGCCTTGTAGAGGCAGGAGAATCGCTTGAACCTGGGAGGTGGAGGTTGCAGTGAGCCGAGATCACATCACTGCACTCCAGCCTGGGTGACAGAGTGAGACTCCATTTCAAAAAAAAAAAAAAAATTTTTTTGAATTCGCTGGGCACAGTGTAGTTCCAGCTCCTTGGGAGGCTGAAGTGGGAGGATTGCTTGAGCCTAGGTGGAGTGCCACTGCACTCCAACTTGGGCAACAGAGCAAGACCCTGTCTCCAAAAAAGAAAAGAAAGGAAATGGTGGATACGCACTGCTAACTTCAAGGTAGGCTGAGAAACACCATCTTTCTACTGGGAAGCCACATGTCCAGATAAAAACAGAGTTTCTTGGCTGGGTGCGGTGGCTCATACCTGTAATCCTAGCACTTTGGGAGGCTGAGGTGGGCGGATCACGAGGTAAGGAGTTTGAGACCAGCCTGGCCAACATAGTGAAAACCATCTCTACTAAAAATACAAAAATTAGCTGGACGTGGTGGTGGGTACCTGTAATCCCAGCTTACTCGGGAGGCTGAGGCAGGAGAATTGCTTGAACCCAGGAGGCAGAGGTTGCAGTAAGCCGAGATCGAGCCATGCACTCCAGCCTGGGAGACACAGCAACACTCTGTCTTGGAAAAAAAAAAAAATTTTGAGTTTCTATCACTACTGCATAAAAGTGGGATGACCTGTAAGAGGGAAGCAATGAGGAGTTGGGACCACAAGGAAAACCGAGCCCAAGGCTTTCTGTGTTCAAAGCCACTGGTCTCCAAAGTTGGATGTAGGAAATGAATCATAATTTCTAGTTCTATTTACTTGCCCCATCCTGTTTTATGGCCATTTTCCAGGTATGATTTAATTCATAGGCTAGAAAGAGTGGTCTAAATGCACCTGTACAGTTGGGTTATTTGTAAACAAATACATATGCGTATTAAGGGAGAGTCCAAGTGACCAATGACCAGAAATAGGGAAGTCTTGGCCGTGCGCAGTGGCTCATGCCTGTAATTCCAGCACTTTGGGAGGCCAAAGAGGGTGGATCACCTGAGGTCAGGAGTTAAAGACCAGCCTGGCCAACATGGTGAAACCCCGTCTTCACTAAAAATACAAAAATTAGGTTGGGTGTGGTGGCTCACACCTGTAATCTCAACACTTTGGGAGACCAAGGTGGGCAGATCACGCAAGGTCAGGAGTTCGAGACCAGCCTGGCCAACATGGTGAAACCCCGTCTCTACCAAAAATATAAAAATCAGCTGGGCGTGGTGATAAGCACTGTAGTCCCTGTATTATTGACACCTGTAGCTACTCGGGAGGCTGAGGTGGGAGAATTGCATGAGCCTGGGAGGTCAAGGCTACAGTGAGCTATGATCACACCACTGCACTCCAGCCTGTCTCCAAAAAAAAAAAAAAAAAAAAATCACCATAAAAACGCCTTGATAATAATTGTAGGCAGAGGTTTCAGTGAGCCAAGATTGCACCACTGCACTCCAGCCTGGGTGAAAGAGCAAGACTCCATCTCAGGAAAAAAAGAAAAAAAAAAGGCTGGCCATGGTGTCTCATGCCTGGAATCCCAGCACTTTGGGAGGCCAAGGTAGGCGGATCACCTGAGACCAGGAGCTCAAGACCAGCCTGGCCAACATGGCGAAACCCTGTCTCTACTGAAAATACAAAAATTAGCCTTGCCTGGTGGTGCAAGCCTGTAATTCCAGCTATTTGGGAGGCTGAGGCAGGAGAATCACTTGAACCCGGGAGATGGAGGTTGCAGTGAGCCAAGATCGTGCCATTGTACTCCAGTATGGGCGACAAGAGCAAAACTCCATTTCAAAAAAAAAAAAAAAAAAAAAAAAAAACAGAGAATTGAAGTAAACTGCAGGACATTGCGTTGGCATCCACAAAGAATTGGGGAATTACTTGGTTTGGAAGAAGCCTCCCCCATCATCTGGTGTCAGAAGCGAAGGATTGAGAGTGATGTGATGTAGAAGGAAAAATTGTCTGTTTGTCCCATCTACGTGTTCAACTGACTTGGCCCAAACTGACTTCTCCCTAGTCTTCCTCATATCAGAAAATGGCACTAATATTTTGCTAAATATTCCACTCAGATGCTAAAGTCATCATGAACTCCTGTCTCCTTGCCCGTATCCCAATATCTTGTCCTTGAAAATGACCCCATCGGCTCTGACTATGGCCACTTTTCTCCATTTTCTTTCTTTTATTTTTATTATTATTTCCGAGGCAGCATCTCATTCTGTTGCCCATGCTGAAGTGCAGTGGTGCGACCACGGCTCACTGGCAGCCTTGAACTCCTGGGCTCAAGCGATCCTCTCACCTCAGTCTCCCAAGTAGCTGGGAGTACAGGCTCCCGCTCTCATGCTAATTTTTAAAATTTTTGTCCGGGTGTGGTGGCTCACACCTGTAATCCCAGCACTCTGGGAGGCCGAGGCGGGTGGATCACTAGGTCAGGAGATTGAGACCATCCTGGCTAACACGGTGAAACCTCATCTCTACTAAAAATACAAAAAATTAGCCGGGCGTTGTGGCGGGCGCCTGTAATCCCAGCCACTCGGGAAGCCGCCTGTAATCCCAGCCACTCGGGAAGCTGAGGCAGGAGAATGGTGTGAACCCAGGAGGCGGAGCTTGCAGTGAGCTGAGATCGCGCCACTGCCTTCCAGCCTGGGCGACAGAGTGAGATTCTGTCTTAAAGAAAAACAAAAAAGAAAAAAATTTTTTTTAAATAGAGATGGGTTCTCACTATGTTGCCCAGGTTGGTCTCTGGTGATCAAGGGAGACTTCAAGCAATCCTCCCACTCAAGCCATATCCTGCCTTGGTCTTCCAAAGCACTGAGATTACAGGCGTGAGCCACCGCAGCCAGTATTCGCCATTTTCTTTTTTTCTTTTTCTTTTTTTGAGACGGAGTCTCGCTCTGTCGCCCAGGCTGGACTGCAGTGGCCGGATCTCAGCTCACTGCAAGCTCCGCCTCCCGGGTTTACACCATTCTCCTGCCTCAGCCTCCCGAGTAGCTGGGACTACAGGCGCCCACCACCTCACCCGGCTAGTTTTTTGTATTTTTTAGTAGAGACGGGGTTTCACCATGTTAGCCAGGATGGTCTTGATCTCCTGACCTCGTGATCCACCCGTCTCAGCCTCCCAAAGTGCTGGGATTACAGGCTTGAGCCACCGCGCCCGGCCGTATTCTCCATTTTCATTGCTAATAGATGAATCTAAGTCAGCATCACCTACCCTCCTAGCTCCCCCAAGACTATTCCTGCTTCCACCCTCATCCCCCAAACCATTCTGCACATAGGAGTCATAATAACATCCTCCTGACTGGGCGCGGTGGCTCACGCCTATAATCCCAGCACTTTGGGAGGCCGAGGCAGGTGGATCACCAGGTCAGGAGATCGAGACCATCCTGGCTAACATGGTGAAACCCCGCCTCTACTAAAAATACAAAAA
>NW_022302751.1:0-3057 GCF_002776525.5 Piliocolobus tephrosceles | reverse complement strand
CCTGAGGCAGGAGAATCACTTGAACCTGGGAGACGGAGTTTGCGGTGAGCCGAGATCATGCCACTGCACTCCAGTCTGGGCGACAAGAGCGAGACTCCAACTCAAAAAAAAAAAAAAGAGACAGAAAGAGAGAAGGAGAGAAAGAAAAGAGAAGAAAAGAAAAAGAAAGAGAGGGAGGGAGGGAGAGAAAGAGAAAAGGAAAGGAGGGAGGGAGGGAGGAAGGAAGGAAGGAAGGAAGGAAGGAAGGAAAAAATATGAAGGGGGAGAAGTAAGAAGTGAATAGGCATGGCTTCCTGGAGAGAGAGAAGCTGGGTGCTCAGGAAACTGGAGTCTGTGCCACAGTTTACCCTTAAGACTGGGGAGGGGGTACATTCTGGCCATGGGTTTTTTTCTCCCTTATTTTTCTTTTCCTTTCTTTTTCTTTTTCTTTTTTTTTTTTTTTTTTGTGAGGTGCAGTCTCACTCTGTCGCCCAGGGTGGGGAGTGCAGTGGCCCAATCTCGGCTCACTGCAATCTCCACCTTCCAGGTTCAAGCGATTCTCCTGCCTCAGCCTCCTGAGTAGCTGGGATTACAGGCATGCACCACCACACCTGGCTAATTTTTGTATTTTTAGTAGAGATGGGGTTTCACCATGTTGGACAGGCTGGTCTCGAACTCCTGACCTCTGGTGATCTGCCGCCCTCAGCCTCCCAAAGTGCTGGGATTACAGGTGTGAGCCACTGCACCTGGCCACCATGGGGTTTAAATTTCTACAAAAAGTCTGAGGAGAGGGATGTGGAGCTTCCTGTCCATCCCCCACCTCAGCTCTGTTCACTGTGTCCAAATCTAGGATGCCAGCCAGAGAACTGAGATCAAGTGTGGTCTTCAGGAATGGCTTGCTCCAGCTGCAGCACAGCCTGTGCAGTGCAACTTAGGATTCTTTCCAAAAGATACTAAGCAGCAGGCCCCATTATGGGGAGTCAGGATGGGGGTCTCTGCCCTGACGGAACTCACAACTTTGGGAGGTGACTCCCTATCCTGTTGTGTTCCAGACATCAATGAGTGTGCGTCACCGTCGACAGTGTCTTGTGGAAAATTCTCGGACTGCAGGAACATGGAAGGGAGCTACCACTGCGTGTGCAACCCGGGGTATGAGCTTGTTTCTGGGGCAAAAACATTCAAGAATGAGAGCGAGAACACGTGTCAAGGTAAGAACCACCCCACATCCTCCATCACCACCGTCCACGAGGTTTGGGGTCACCAGAGCTGTTTCTGCAGCATCAGGGAGTAGGTGCCCAAGTGTAGGTTCAGTTCCTGGAGTCTGAGATGAGACAGGTGTACATGTACCTGTTTCGCCAGCCCAGAGAGGCAGCGTGGTGTGCGGGCCAAGGGAAACCTCTGGGACGAGCTACCTGGACCCAAATCCTGGCTTTGCCATCTGTTACCTAATGATATTACCAACATCACTACTGCTCTTAGAGCCTCTATTAAATGAGGATGATAATAATGGTGCCTACTCGTATGCCTTCTGGGAGGATCAAGGAAAGAATAGGTGCTTCTAACAGAGCCCAGCACACAGCAGGTGCTATAGGCATAACGTTCTTTAAACGTTTAAACGTTATTATGCACCGTAATCCCAACACTTTGGGAGGCCGAGGCGGACGAATCATGGAGTCAGGAGATCAAGACCATCCTAGCCAACATGGTGAAACCCTGTCTCTACTAAAAATGCAAAAATTAGCTGGGCGCAGTGGTGGGTGCCTATAATCTCGGCTACTCGGGAGGCTGAAGCAGGAGAATCACTTGCACGAGGGAGTCGGAGGCTGCAGTGAGCCGAGATCGTGCCACTGCATCCCATCCTGGCGACAGAGCAAGACTCCATCTAAAAAAATGCACAAATACATTATTACGCAATTCATGCTTCTTAGGAGTTGTTCAGACAAGCTGGGCTTCTGTGGGGCCACACTCCTGGCTGGCATTCAGAATGAATCTATTTCGACACAGCCTGCTTCATCCCCTGCCATGGTCTTATTCCACACCGCAGCTCCAGCCCAGGAGAAGCCAGGCCCCCATGCATCGCTCCGCTTTGCCTTCTTTCCAGTGGGAGCTCGTTGGGCAGGGCAGGGAGTTTCATGTATCTGCAAGGCCAGAAGGGAACCAGTAGCAGGTGGGCGGAGAAGGGAGATTCATACACAGTACACAGAGTGGGAAGGGAAGGTGAGCAAAGGCAGGAAGTGAAGAGGCTGAGGCTGAGCCAAGGGTCCCAGGGGACATTAAGGGGGTTCAGCAGACCTGCCCTGCTGTAAAGAGAAAAGTGGCAGTGCTCCTGGTCCCAGCCCTGTCCCTCCTGTCCTCCCTGCAGGCAGTAGAGCCTCCCTGGTGGGAGGAAAGTGAGGACAGAGCAGAGGTGTATGTTCTGAGGACAGGCACCTGCAGACAGCCCAGCAGGGGGGCTCCATATACAGTGCTGCTGGTTCACAGGGGACCCTTGAACCAGCAGCACAGGGGACCGTTGCATGCACATGGCTTGACCAAAGGACAGAACCTTCCTGTGAATTAGAAAAAGGCCTCTCCGGGCCGGGCACGGTGGCTCACGCCTGTAATCCCAGCACTTTGGGAAGCCAAGGTGGGCAGATCACAAGGTCAGAAGATCAAGATCCTGGCTAACACAGTGAAACCTTGTCTTTACTAAAAAATACAAATACAAAAACAAAAAACAACAACAACAAAAAGATTAGACAGGCGCCGTGGCGGGCGCCTGTAGTCCCAACTACTGGGGAGGCTGAGGCAGGAGAATGGCGGGAACCCAGGAGGCGGAGCTTGCAGTGAGCTGAGGTGGCACCGCTGCGCTCCAGTCTGGGCGACAGAGCAAGACTCTGTCTCAAAACAAAAAAGAAAAGAAAAGGCAGGGCAGGGCAGGGGAAGGCAGGGCAAGGCAGGGCAAGTCGAGGCGAGAAAATAGGCCAACACTGACAGAGGGGTGGGTCTCAGTTGGTGGATAGGCAGAGACACGGATGAGCGGGAATAAACTGGGAGAGGGTTCTCATGGACCCCGTCAGCACAGAACAGCTGCTAGTT
>NW_022302749.1:5941-10710 GCF_002776525.5 Piliocolobus tephrosceles | reverse complement strand
CCAAAAGAGCACTTACTGGGCACTTAGCTTAGCTGTGACATGGAAGGGAGAAGGAAGCCCAGGTCAAGCTGGACTCCACCCTGACCTGGGCAGCCAACTGAAACAGAATTTAATCAGATTAACAATGGCCTGTATGGAGCTGGGCAAGTCATGTTCACTCACCCGTCTCCAGCGTCCTTTTCTGTTAAACAAAAGAGTGGGGTTGGCAGTTTTTTGCTGGGAAACACCAATGGTAATTGAAGAGAAATGTATGTTTTCTCTCTATTCAACATGAAGTTAAGTGGAGTTCTAGCTCATAAATTAGTATTCATGTATTACAAACAAAAACATATACGGTAGGAATATGTATAGATGAGGAATAATAGCTTAGACCAGATGCACAAATATCAATTCTTTTCCTTAACAGCAGAATACAGGATGTACATTTTATGAATTAAATTTCATTTTAATTTTTTTCTCAGTTGTCAAACCCACTCAAGTTGAGTCAACAATGACCCACAGCACCTACCAGAAATACTTCCCTCAAATGCAAGACCTGGCATTTAAAACTGGAAGATTCTTACCACATGTGCTCCTGGGCTTCGCGGACTTGATTGTTTCCATCTAGGCTTTTGACCTGTGTCACAAAGAAGTAGGATCTAGATTTTAGGATATATAATGAACATCTACAAATCAGTCAGAAGAGGACAAACAATACACTTGGCAATAGACATTGGGTACAAATAGGTAATTCACAGCAGAATAAACTTGAGAGATGGTCAATATGTATAATATATGAAAAGATAACCCAATCTCTTCTCAGGGAAATGTAAAATTAAAACAACAGTGAGATATAATACCATTTTACATCTACCAGATGTTGTGCTTCATATTTTTATCACTGGAGCTTATAAGAGGGTGGACACTCAACAGATGTCTGTGGTCATTCTGGGTTGTGGTTTCTAGGGTGTTTTAAATGAGCTCTCCATAATTAAAGAGATGCAAATTAAAAACAATGATATACTATTTTTCACTTATGGGACTGACAAGAATGCCAAGCCTTATAATGATAACATATTTACTCTCTCTCTGTCTCTGTCCTTCTGTTTTTTTCTCTCCATATATGTACAGATGTAATATATATGTGTGTGTGTGTGTATATATATATATATATAATTTTTATGAATGATACACAGTGATTTTTCTGAATTATTTGTTAGTGGTTGCAGATATGACACCCTTTTAACTAAATACTTCAGTATGAATTTCCTAAGGGTAAGGGCCTTTTTTTTTTTTTTTTTTTTCAGCATTGCTACCAGCATAGTATGAGGTTTCCATTGCTCCACATCCTCACAAATACTTGTTATCCGACTTTTTGGTTCTAGCCACCCTGGTGGGCATGTCAATAGTGTCCTTGTATAAGAAAAGGGAATCATAGGGTCACGAGATACATTCTGTTAATCGGGTTTTTTTAGTCTCCTCCAATGTGGAACAATGTCTCCATCTTCACTTAACTTTCATGATCTTGATGTTTTGGGAGAGCACAGACCAGTTCTTTGGAAGAATGTTCTTCAATTTGGTTTTATCTGATGTCTCTTCATGATTAGATTTGAATTCTGCATTTTTGGCAGGAATTCCACAGAAGTGACGCTGTGTTCTCAGCGTTATCAGGAGGCAGGAGGGTTCAGTTCGTCTCGAAATTGTTAGCATTGATCTTTTGGTTAAAGTGGTCTTCCAGTTTTCACCAGTATAAATTTACTATTTTTCCCTTTGTATTTTTTTTTTTTTTTTTTTTTTTTTTTGAGACGGAGTCTCGCTCTGTCGCCCGGGCTGGAGTGCAGTGGCCGGATCTCAGCTCACTGCAAGCTCCGCCTCTCCAGTTTATGCCATTCTCCTGCCTCAGCCTCCCGAGTAGCTGGGACTACAGGCGCCCGCCATCTCGCCCGGCTAGTTTTTTGTATTTTAGTAGAGACGGGGTTTCACCGTGTTAGCCAGGATGGTCTCGATCTCCTGACCTTGTGATCCGCCCGTCTCGGCCTCCCAAAGTGCTGGGATTACAGGCTTGAGCCACAGCGCCCGGCCTTCTTTTTTTTTTGAGACAGTGTCTTGCCCTATCACCCAAGCTTGAGGGCATTGATACAATCATGGCTCACTGCATCTTCGAACTCCTGGGCTCATGTAATCTTCAAGGACTACAGGTGTGAGTCACCATGTCCGGCTAATTTTTAAATTTTTTGTGGAAACAGTCTCGCTATGTTGCCCAGGCTGGTCTTGGATTCCTGGGCTTAAGCAATCCTCCTGCATTGGCCTCCCAAAGTGCCGGGATTACAGGCATGATCCCCTTCTGTAATTAATAAGTAGCTTGTCGGGAGATACTTTGAGACTGTAACTCTGCAATTTTTTTTAAATCAAACTTTTACTCACTAGATTGATTGTTAGGGTCACACTAGATCTCGAAGAAAAATTATGAGAGCTCAAGGTCAAGAAAGGAAGGGGGTGGTGGTTCCAGGTCGCTCACCTGACCTGGGCAAATCCATTGGTGGTTCTTGCCTGAAGCAGTAACTACTCTGATAGTGGCCAAATAATGATTTTTCTTTTACACATATACCTGGGATTTTACTGTGAGGAAAAGCTTTATCTCTCTCTCTCTCTCTCTCTCTCTGGGACTCGTAAGATTCTGATTTTGTTTTATTGATTGATTCATTGATTGATTGATTGAAACGGAGTCTCATTCTGTCACCTAGGCTGGAGCGCAGTGGCGCAATCTCCGCTCACTGCAACCTCCCCCTCCTGGGTTCAATGGATTATCCTGCCTGAGCCTCCCGAGTAGCTGGGATTATAGACACCCACCATCACACCTGGCTAATTTTTGTATTTTTAGTAGAGATGGGTTTCACCATGTTGGCCAGGCTGGTCTTGAACTCCTGACCTGAGGTGATCCGCCCGCCTCAGCCTCCCAAAGTGCTGGGATTACAGGCATGAGCCACCGTGCCTGGCCAGATTCTTATTTTGTTGATTGACTGATTGATTGTTAGGGTCTCACTGTGTTGCCCAGGCTGGAGGGCAGTGGCTCAATCATAACTCACTGCAGCCTACAACTCCTGGGCTCAAGTGATCCTCCTGCCTCAGCTTCCTGAGTAGCTGGGACTTTTAAACATTCTTTTCTGGCCGGGCGCGGTGGCTCATGCCTGTAATCCCAGCACTTTGGGAGGCTGAGGAGGGTGGACCACCTGAGGTCAGGAGTTTGAGACTAGCCTGGCCAACATGGTGAAACCCCATCTCCACTAAAAATACAAAAAAATTAGCCAAGTGTGGTGGTGGGTGCCTTGTAATCCCAGCTACTCAGGAGGCTGAGGTAAAAGAATTGCTTGAATCCAGGAGGCAAGATTGCAGTGAGCTGAGATCACCACTGCGTTCCAGCCTGGGCGACAGAGCAAGACTCAATCTCAAAAAAAAATATTCTTTTCTAGAGATGGGGTCTTGCTATGTTGCCCAGCCTGTTCCTGAACTCCTGGCCTCAAGCCATCCTGCCATATCACAAAGTGCTGGGATTACATGTGTGAGCCACCATGCCTGGCCCCACACTAGATCTCGAAGAAAAATTATGAGAGCTCAAGGTCAAGAAAGGAAGGGAGGGGGGTTCCAGGTCGCTCACCTGACCTGGGCAAATGCAGAGGGAAATTGAGAGATGGGAATGAGGTGCTCCTGGTGACAGGGTCTGTGAGGGTGCACACTCCGGGACACAGCAGCTGGACAGGGAAGATGAGGCTCCTTTAAGCTGAGACCTCAGTGCATGAGCCTCCTTGATGGTAGCCCCGGTGTGGGGGTTCCTTTATCCCTCACTTCAGCCTGGGATCTCACTGCCCCATTCTACAGAGAGAATGGCAGGGCAGGGAGAGAATGAGGCCATCCTTCAGAGATGAGCATGTGCGTATCTTGCCAGGTAGTTCTGTGGCCTGTGCAGGGAGAACACTGTTGTAGCCAAGGTGAGCTTGGGGACAGGTTCTATGTCTGCTGGACATACCTCACCTTGGGACCAGCAGCCACAGTTTCCAGTTCCTATCCAGCTGCTAGCTTATGATGGGACTTTGAAGAAGTCAATCTGTCTAGACTTCGGTTTCTCCATCTGTATAATAGTATTACTGATGCTCTAGACTCAAGGCCACTTAATTAGGAGTCTGTGGACTAGGGGCATGCAGAGATGGAGTTCCAAAGAGTCCTTGAGCTTGCAGTCAACTCTAGGTGCTGTCAAAATCCTCCAGCCAAAACCCCCCAGGAGCACATGGGTGGTTGAACAAGTTGGGTTTATTGTCCATTGCAACAAGGAAGGGTGTACACTGTGGGGAACCATGGGGCGTCTCAGTAAAAGGGAGTTAGAACTTATTATAGGATTGGGGCTTGTGTTCCGTGATTTGGGGGGTGGTTTAAGGAAGCAGGGCTTTGCTCTGGATAGGAAGTGGGGCTAATTCTATGACTGGATATCACAATAAATTTTATCTAGAAGGAGGACAGACTAAAGTGGAGGCTAAAGTTTTTTTTGGCAAAAAAAAAAAAAAAAAATAAGTGCATTATATAGCCAAGTCAGGGGATATTTAGTCATTTCTGTGGTGACATACTGATGACATACTGATCTTGTTTCTGTCTCAATCCATCACAATCAGAGTGGCCTTGTCTGATACTGATGTTTTGTGAAATTGTCCGTGTTCGACAGGAGGGCACTAAGGCCTAGCCGTGGGTAGCAAGCCAGCTCTGGGATGTCAAGGACTGCTTGTCTTTCTCAACATGTTCCT
>NW_022302749.1:1482-5841 GCF_002776525.5 Piliocolobus tephrosceles | reverse complement strand
AGGGAGCGGGCTCTCAGCTTTCATCAGATTTTCTGGGAAATCTGGAATCTCACAGAGAATCAAATGTTTAGTCTCTAAAACCACTTGTAGCCAGACAGGTGCCGCCCATTTTACAGAGACTTCAACTGAGGCTCAGATGGGATAAGCAGCTCCTATGGCAATGTGAGGTCGTGTGTGTGTGTGTGTGTGTGTGTGTGTGTGTGTGTGTGTGTGTGTGTGTGGTGTAGACAGCAGAGCCTGTGACAATGGTGAAATTAAATCACTCTGTAAAAAACAGTCTTTGTGAAATTAAATCCCTCAGTCTTAAAACCAACACAGACTATTAGATGTCAGCAAGAAAGACTGGTTTCTTTTGCAGAGATCAGCTTTTCTTTTCTTTTTTTTTGAGACAGAGTCTCGCTCTGTCGCCCAGGCTGGAGTGCAGTGGCCAGATCTCAGCTCACTGCAAGCTCCGCCTCCCGGGTTTACGCCATTCTCCTGCCTCAGCCTCCCGAGTAGCTGGGACCGCAGGCGCCCACCACCTCGCCTGGCTAGGTTTTTGTATTTTTTAGTAGAGACGGGGTTTCACCATGTTAGCCAGGATGGTCTCGATCTCCTGACCTCGTGATCCACCCGTCTCGGCCTCCCAAGATCAGCTTTTCTTATTTGTGCTTTTTAAAAAGTCGTTTTTACAACCCCGATGAAGGGGAATTTAACATCTAACAAAAATGCATGTTTTTCTTCTGCACCAGCACTCCCACTTCCAGCAATTTACCCTGAAGATACTTCCCCAAACAGTGAAAATACAAATGCACAAGGTTATTTATTGTGGTATGCTTTATAATTGCAAAATATTGAAAACAATATCACTTCCTATACATAGGCAGTGGCTGAATAAACTGTGGTGCAGTCACACAATGGAGTCCTAAGCAACTGTAAAATGATTGAGGAAGACATCTATGAACTGAGGAGGAATGATTTCCAGGACATACGGTTTTTTGTTTGTTTGATTTTTGAAACAGAGTCTTGCTCTGTTGCCTAGCCTGGGTGCACTGGCATGATCTCAGCTCACTGCAGCCTCCACTGCCCGGGTTCAAGTGATTTTCCTGGCTCAGCCTCCCAAGTAGCTGGGACTACAGGTGCACACCACCACATTGGGCTAATTTTTGTATTTTTGGTACAGATGGTGTTTCTCCATGTTGGCCAGGCTGGTCTTGAACTACTGACCTCAGGTGATCCTCCCGCCTCAGCCTCCCAAAGTGCTGGAATTACAAGTGTGAGCCACTGCACCCAGACAGGACATACCGTTTCTTTTTTGTTTGTTTGTTTTTGTTTTTGGACGGAGTCTTGCTCTTGTTGCCCAGGCTGGAGTGCAGTGATGCGATTTCAACTCACTGCAACCTCCGCCTCCTGGGTTCAAGCGTTTCTCCTGCCTCAGCCTCCTGAGTAACTGGGATTACAGGCGCCCACCACAACGTCCAGCTAATTTTTGTATTTTTAGCAGAGACGGGGTTTCATCATGTTGGCCAGGCTGGTCTTGAGCTCCTGACCTCAGGTGATCCACCCGTCTTGGCCTCTCAAAGTGCTGGGATTACAGGCGTGAGCCACTGCGCCCGGCCAGTGGAAAAAGCAAAGTGCAAAAAAGTAAATATAGGATGCAAGCATTCATGTAAGAAACAAGATGATATAAGAAAACATACATGCATTTGTTTATCTTGACAAAAAGAAACATTGGAAGGATAAAGCAGAAACTATTAAGATTGGTTTCCTAGAGGGAATGAGTGAGAGGGATAGAACAGAGAAGTGACAGTGACACTTCTCTGAGTAGACTTTTTGGCTTAGTTCTGACTTTTGAACCCATCTTGTTTCAAATACCTTAAAAATAAATAAAAATTAACAAGGATAGGGGAAACTACTATCAGTGGGGATATAAAATGGTACAACAGCTGTGGAAAACAGTATGGAGGTCCGGCCAGGCCAGGTGGCTCATGCCTGTAATCCCAGCGCTTTGGGAGGCCAAGGTGGGCGGATCAGTTAAGGTCAGGAATTCAAGACCAGCCTGGCCAAGATGGTGAAACCCCATCTCTACCAAAAAAAAAAAAAAAAAAAAAAAAAAAAATAGCCAGGTGTGATGGCACGAGCCTGTAATCCCAGCTACTGGGGAGGCTGAGGCATGAGAATCGCTTGCATCTGGGAGGCGGAAGTTGCAGTGAGCCGAGACTGCACCACTGTACTCCAGTAGTCTGGACAACAGAGTGAGACTGTCTCAGAAAAAAAGAAAAAAATTAACCAGGCACGGTGGCATGCACCTGTAGTCCCAGCTACTTGGGAGGCTCTAGCGGGAGGATTCCTTGAGCCTAGGAGTTCCAAGCTGCAGTGAGCTGTGATTGTGCCACCGCACTCCAACCTGAGTGACAGAGAAAGACCCTGTCTCTAAAATAAAATAAAGCAGAAAAAGATCCAGTTTGATATCACTTCCCAGGTTGGGGAGACCCTTCCTACCTCTTGCTTCTGGGATTCCCACACCCTGGGCAGACCCGTCTCCATAAACCTTATCACACAGAAGTGTCTATCTCCCCACTAGGCAGTGCTGCATCTCTGTGCTGTCTGCGACCTCCAGCACCTGCACTAGGCTCAGCATAGACAATGTCTGGCAAGCGTTGACTACAGGACTCTGTCAACCAGTGAATAGCAGGGGTGACGAAGTGTTGGGTGCTGGCCTCTCCCTGCCTGGAGAGTGCTTGAAATGGGGCCGCCATAGGACTTTTGGGTTTTGGGGGGGTGCTCCTCATCCTGCAGCCCTGTTGTCCTTGGTTTTCTTTCCTTTCTCTTTTTCTTTCTCTCTCTCTCTCTTTCTTTTTCTTTACTTTTCTTTCTTCCTCGGAGTTTCGCTCTTGTTGCCCAGGCTGGAGTGTAATGGCACGATCTCGGCTTACTGCAACCTCTGCCTCCCAGGTCCAAGCGATTCTCCTGCCTCAGCCTCCCGAATAGCTGGGATTACAGGCATGCACCACCACGCCCGGCTACTTTTGTATTTTTAGTAGAGACGGGGGTTTCCTCCATGTTGGTCTTGAACTCCTGACCTCAGGTGATTTACCTGCCTCAGCTTCCCAAAGTGCTGGGATTACAGGCATGAGCCACCGTGCCTGGCCGCTCTTGGTTTTCTACCCTACCCTACCTGCAAACTGCTGCCCTTCTTCCTTCTAGAGCCAGCTGAGGTCTCCCCACAGCTCCTGGCACCCCAGGGCTTCCTGGCATATATTATCCCCAACCCGGTTTCCTCTGGCACCCTAAGATCTGACTGCACTACTCTCACACCAAGCTATCAAGGCTGAGGACTTTTCCTGACCAAGTCTGACACCTGGAAGGTTGGCAGTCCTGGGCAGAGGGATTGGTTCACTACTGAGCCCCATCTCCCCTGCCTGGGGTGTCATTCTTAGGACACATCCTCAATTGTCCTCCTGGCTCTTACTCCCTGTGAAGGACAACATCATTTGACAGAGCTAACTGCACCCAGTGCTCCTGGCAGAGGCCTTGGGATGGTTTCTTAGCATAAAAATTCAGCTACACTCAGGAAAATTCAGAAGCTGCTGCCCTTGAGGAAATTCTTTTTTGTTTTGAGACAGAGTCTTGCTCCGTCGCCCAGGCTGGAGTGCAGTGGCACACAATCTCGGCTGACTGCAACTTTTGTCTCCCAGGTTCAAGCAATTCTCCTGCCTCCTGCCAAGCAGCTGGGATTAAAGGCATCTGCCACCAAGCATGATGAATTTTTGTATTTTTGTAGAGATGGGGTTTCACCACATTGACCAGGCTGGTCTTGAACTCCTGACCTCAAGTAATCCACCTGCCTTGGCCTTCCAAAATGTGAGGATTACAGGCGTGAGCCACCACGCCCGGCCCCCTTGAGGAAATTCTTAGAGTCCCGACTGGAAGTGGCTTTGACCTTCTGGCCCTCTTCCCTCAGCAATGTGGCCATGCATCCTGCAAGCCCTCCAAGCCCTGCAGAGCCAGGTAAATCGGGGTGCACATGCCTGATTCCCCTGACCACGTTGTTTCCCTGGTATGTGTCCCAAAAGCGTGCGGTGTGGACTAGAATTTATGCTTGGATCTGTACACCCAGCAGACATCTCAGCATCCCACTGTCCATCTGTCCATCCATCTCAGGGACAGTTTCTGTAAATGGTATTCTTCCTGAGGTCTTTTTCTTTCTTTGAATTGCAGGCTGGGGGTTGGCACATGTGTCTTTTTGGGGCCTGGAGCAAGAGCGGGCTGGCTACCCCAGGCCAGCTACTCCAGGCCTCTGGCCACACTCTCTGGGTGCTGGCTTTTTTGCTCAAAAGCCATCCCTGGCACCCCAGGGCTAGGAATTAAAGCCCCTGC
>NW_022302749.1:0-1382 GCF_002776525.5 Piliocolobus tephrosceles | reverse complement strand
CTCACTTTGTTGCCTAGGCTGGAGTACAGCAGCGTGATCTTGGCTCACTGCAACCTCCACCTCCCAGGTTCAAGTGATTCTCCTGTCTCAGCCTTCCGAGTAGCTAGGATTACAGGTGCCCGCCACCATGCCTGGCTAATTTTTGTATTTTTTGTAGAGATGGGGTTTCACCATGTTGGCCAGGCTGGTCTTGAACTCCTGACCTCAGGTGATCCTCCTGCCCCAGCCTCCCAAAGTGCTGGGATTACAGGCATGAATGAGCCACTGCGCGTGGCCCAAGTGCCAACTTCTGTCTCAGCCCTTCATCCACCCTGTGCTTCAACCACACTCATTCTCTCTTACACCTCCCAGGGTTTACCTACGCCGTTACCACTTCCAGGAATGTCCTTCCTCTTCCTCTTTCCTGGCAACACCAACAGATCTGTCAGCACTTGGCTAAAAGGTCAGGGTCATAATCAAATGCTCCCTAGGGTAACTACAGCATTGATCACAGAATCATGCAGTGCGATTTGCCTGTGGATATCTCTCCAGTTGGACTGGGAGGGCTGAAAGAGCAGGAGGGGGTATGACTCATCTCCGTGCTCTCAATGCATGGCACAAAGCTGGAGCCACAGCAGAGATCAGTTACGTGGGTGTGCGGATGGCTGGCTAGATAAACAGATGAATGAATAGGTGGGTAAGTGGGTGAATCATGGATGGATGAATGGGTGCAAGGCTAAGTGAGTGGTTGAGTAGATGAACTGTGGGTATCTACAAGAAAGAGCGGGTCCATGACAATTCTAATGTTCTAACCTGCTCCGTCTGCTTCCCGATCCTCCTCTCTGACCCTCTCACACAGAACTCATCCTTTATGGTTGGATGAACTGACTTCCCTCTGCCAAGAAATCAGTGTTAGGAACAGACGCTTGATGAATATACACCTACACAACAGCTTTGCAGCAGAGCTGAAGTGACAGGCTGATAGCTAGACAGACAGGTCCTTCAGAGGAGGGGAGCAGAAGAGCTGGGAGCTCAGATGCGCCTGGGAGGGCCATCTGCTCTGAATGGAGACAGAACATGGGAAGGAGGCTGCTGTCTCCTCCCGGGGCTGCCTTTGAGCTGCCTGGTCCATTGAGTACTTGGCACACTCCCTGACATCTCCCCATCCTTTTGCCACACGGCCCTGAATCTCACTAGAAGATTAAGTCACAGCCAGCGAGGCTTTGCCTTCTTCAGGCAGACTCTGCTGCTTCTGGTAGTCGTTGACATTTTAGTATAAATTGCCTTTTAATCTGTCATGGGAGGCAGAATTTCTGAGTTTAGGAGTGATGGGGTAACTTTACAGCATAAAGCTGAGCACCTGAAAGTGGTAGGCAGAGAGGGACTAAGGCTGCCAATTGTTT
>NW_022302747.1:0-4057 GCF_002776525.5 Piliocolobus tephrosceles | reverse complement strand
GCTTCCCAGGTGAGGCGATGCCTCGCCCTGCTTCAGCTCTCGCTGGTGGGGCTGCAGCAGCTGACCAGCACCGATTGTCCGGCACTCCCGAGTGAGATGACCCCAGTACCTTAGTTGAAAATGCAGAAATCGCCGGTCTTCTGTGTCGCTCGCGCTGGGAGATGGAGACTGAAGCTGTTCCTATTCGGCCATCTTGCTCCGCCCCCTTGTTTTTGTTTTTGAGACAGAGTCTTGCCCTGTTGCCAGGCTGGAGTGCAGTGATATCATCTCCCAGGTTCAAGGGATTCTCCTGCCTCAGCCCTCCCGAGTAGCTGGGACTGCAGGCATGCACCACAACACCCAGCTAGTTTTTGCATTTTTAGTGGAGATATGATTTCACTGTGTTGGCCAGGCTGGTCTCAAACTCCTGACCTCAGGTGATCCATCTGCCTTGGCCTCCCAAAGTGCTGTGATTACAGGTGTGAACCACCTCGCCCTGCCAATAATAGGATTATTAAAACATTATGGCTTTATTACTCTTTTCTGAGCTCCTGTGTGATACCGTATTTTGATGTATTGCTTCTGAAGTTTAAAATTTATTTTAATATACTTCATTAGGAATTATTATATTATTATTCCTTGGAAGTCAGAAATTATTTTTATTTGCAGTGGGAAAAGGCTAGAGAAATGTCACAGGTGGGTTTTAAAAAAAGATTAACCGGCTGGGCAGGGTGGCACACACCTGTAATCCCAGCACTCTGGGAGGCTGAGGAGAGAGAATTGCTTGAGCCAGGAGTTAGAGACCAGCCTGAGCAATGTAGTGAGACCCCATCTCTACAAAAATATGTAAAAATTAGCCAGGTGTGATGGCATGTGCCTATAGTCCCAGCTACTTGGGAGGATGAGGTGGGAGAATTGCTTAAACTCGGGAAGTCGAGGCTGCAGTGAGCCAAGATTATGCCACTACACTCCAGCCTAGGTGACAGAGGAAGACCCTGTCTCTGGATTAAAAAAAGATTAGTCCCTGCAGAGGCCTATCAGGAAGATTAGATAGATATCTCTGAAAACAATGAATCATAGCCTTCTAAAGTGATATATTACCCATATTCTATTTCTGAATATGGATCATATTTTCTACCTCTTTTATCATATCCCTTAGGGGCAATACTTGCTTTCTTTGTGTCCCATGCCATTGTTTCCGGGTAGTGTTCTGAATGGGATAGCCCTTTGTTCAGTTCATAATGGCCTTTTAAACATTATAGTGCTCTTGTAGGGTGTGATAGCTGGAATCAACGCCAGTCTTCGGGTCAGTCGCAAGCCTCCCTTTGTGGTTAGCCGAACAGAAGGTTACATAGGAGTCTTGATTGATGACCTCACCACTCTGGGCACCAGCGAACCATACCGCATGTTTACCAGCCGAGTAGAGTTCCGTTTGTCACTGCGCCCTGATAATGCTGACATCCGGCTCACACTGCGAGGTAACTCTTTCCTGAGTCCTGCAATCCAGCCAGGCATGGTGGCTCACACCTATAATCTAAGCAGTTTGGGAGACCAGGGCAAGAGGATCACTTGAGGCCAGGAGTTTAAGACCAGCCTGGGCAACATAGTGAAACCCTGTCCCTACAAAAAAATTTGCTTTAAAAACCACACTTCTCATTATATTCTCTCTTTCCCTTCCCTAGGGTATAAAGACGCTGGCTGTGTGTCCCAACAACGATATGAAAGAGCTTGTTGGATGAAGTCTTCTTTAGAAGAAGGCATTTCTGTGTTGAAATTTATTGAGTTTTCGAGCTCTAAATGGAAGAACTTAATCCCAGAGGTTTCTATAAGTACTAGTAGAAGTCTGCCTGTCAGGTATCATTTTTAATGTAGACCTTTCTCACTTTTCATAGAAAAATAAGGTCATTTCAGAGAGACATTACCAATGTGTTCCTACTACACATTTCAAGTGGATGTAGCTTGTTTTTGGCTTCTTTTCAAAATCCTTTAGCTGTAACTCATCTGTTTTCTAAGTACTAAAAAATATATGGCTGGATGCAGTGGCTCACACCTATAATCCCAGCATTTTGGGAGGCCAAGGCAGTCAGATCACTTGAGGTCAGGAGTTAGAGACCTGCCTGGCCAACATGGTGAAATCCCATCTCTGCTAAAAATACAAGCATTAGCTGGGTGTGGTAGCACATGCCTATAATCCCAGCTACTTGGGAGGTTGAGGCAGGAGAATCACTTGAACCTAGGAGGCAGAGGTTGTAGTAAGCCAAGATGGTGCCTCTGCACTCCAGCCTGGGTGACAGCGTGAGACCCTGTCTCAAAGAAAAGAAAAAATCACATATATTTAGAATCATATATATATATATATATATTCTAAAGTATTATTTTTATTTTTTATATGATTTCTCTGTGGCTCCCATTGAGTTCTTTTGGCTTTCATAAGATTTAGAAGGCTCAAACCAAGAAAAATAGTTATCTGCTTTCTTTTCTAGGTTGGAGCAATGTGGAATGATCTCATCTTGTCCATGAGCTATAGCAAGGAAACTCCTTTGTTTTTATTTATTAATTTTTTTTTTGAGACAGAGTTTCACTCTCATTGCCCAGGCTGGAGTGCAATGGTGCAATCTCAGCTCACCGCAGCCTCCCAGCTTCTGGGTTCAAGCGATTCTCCTGCCTCAGCCTCCCAAGTAGCTGGGATTATAGGCATGGGCCACCACGCTCGGCTAATTTTGTATTTTTAGTAGAGACGGGCTTTCTCCGTGTTGGTCAGGCTGGTCACAAACTCCCAACCTCAGGTGATCCCTCTGCCTCGGCCTCCCAAAGTGCTGGGATCATAGGTGTGAGCCACCGCATCGGGCGGAAACTCCTTTGATGAATAAAGCAGTGTTATAAATTCTGTGGACTGACTTGAAGAGTCCCTTGCTACATCTTAGGGTTTTTTGTCCTTTTCTGTCCATCATTCTAGTTATATGGCCTCTGAGTCTAAAAGATATTAATATAGAGCATTTTTGCTCCAGAGGTATATTCTTAAGGATCTTACATAATTCTAAATCCTTAATTAGAATGACAGAAGAGCCCCAGAAGGCATAAATCTACAATCGTTGCAGCTTAGAAGTACATTATGCACATTATGGTGGCATTGATCATGGAGCTGTGTCTCCAGTATATTTTCCCCCTTTTTAAATCCCAATTTTCCTTTTTTTTTTTTTTTTTTGACTTAAAGATATAACATTTTAATTCTGTTCTTCATTATCTCTAATCTTTCCAAGTGTTCCTTCCTTAATTGCAATCTGGCATATGTCCTTGTTTGGATTTCATTTCGTCAGGGTGTTTTATCTTTTCTAACTTCTGTTCCTGAGTTTTCAGTGTCTTTTTTTTTTTTTTTTTTTTTTTGAGATGGAGTCTCTCTCTGTCACCCAGGCTGGAGTGCAGTGGCACGATCTTGGCTCACTGCAACCTCTGTCTCCCAGGTTCATGCGATTCTCCTGCCTCAGCCTCCCAAGTAGTTGGGATTACAGGCGCCTGCCACCACATCTGGCTAATTTTTTTTTTTTGAGATGGAGTCTTACTCTGTCAGGAGTGCAATGGCATGATCTCGGCTCACCGCAACCTCCACCTCCCGGATTCGAGCACTTCTCCTGCCTTAGCCTCCTGAGTAGCTAGGATTACAGGCATGCACCACCACACCTGGCTAATTTTTGTATTTTTAATAGAGACAGGGTTTCACCATGTTGGCCAGGCTGGTCTCGAACTCCTGACCTCAAGCGATCCACCTGCCTTGGCCTCCCAAAGTGCTGGGATTTACAGGCATGAGCCACCATGCCTGGCCCAAGTTTTTATTTTCATGAGGGTTTCCCAAAGCACTAGCACCACCAATGAAACAGATTTTTAATAATAGTAACAGCAGGTTTTGAAGAATTTGCATAATCATCCTCCATATCAGGGGATCTCATTCATAGAAATGACAGCCTCATTCACAAATAAGGATGGTGGATATCTTTCTCCATTCAGACTGCTATAACAAAACACCTTAGACTGGATAATTTATAAACAACAGTAATTTATTGCTGACAGTTTTGGAGACTGT
>NW_022302746.1:3062-6671 GCF_002776525.5 Piliocolobus tephrosceles | reverse complement strand
TAGGCCTCCTCTAAACAAACCAACTCCATCAGCCTTTGCCTCTTAAATCACAATCATCATCATCCAGAAATTTAAGGACTCAGCCCTGGCCAAGGTGGCAAAAGGGTCTGTTTGTCTCTCCCCGTTAGACAGGGGTCTTGTCTTGCTACTCAAATGGTAAAGGAGTGACTGGGAAGGGGTGACAGGGACATGGTGGGGATGGAACTTCTGGCCCCACTTCTCCAAGCTTTGCTGACAGGGTCCTGCTTTTTTTTTTAATTAAGGTTTTTTTTTTTTTTTTTTTGAGATGGAGTCTTTCTGTGTCACCCAGACTGGAGTGCAGTGGTGCCATCTGGGCTCTCTGCAACCTCCGCCTTCTGGGTTCAAGCGATTTTCCTGCCTCAGTCTCCTGAGTAGCTGGGATTACAGGCGCCCGCCACCATGCCTGGCTAATTTTTTGTATTTTTAGTAGAGACAGAGTTTCACCATATTGGCCAGGCTGGTCTCCAACTCCTGATCTCAGGTGATCCGCCCACCTCAGCCTCCCAAAGTGCTGGGATTACAGGTGTGAGATACAGCCCCAGGCCTAGTTGGATGACGGTGATCTTCAACTTATCTGCACCTGTCTCCCCCATTAGACACTTCTCCAGGCTTTGCTCACAGTGGCCTGTTTTTATTTATTTATTTATTTATTTAATTTTTATCCCATAACTTTTTTCATAAACCTTTTTTTGGAATTTTTTCCACAACTTTTTTCCATAACTTTTTAATTTTTCTTTTGAGATGGAGTTTCACTCTTGTTGCCCAGGCTGGAGTGCAATGGCACAATCTCAGCTCACCGCAACCTCCACCTCCCAGGTTCAAGCGATTCTCCTGCCTCAGCCTCCTGAGTAGCTGGGATTACAGGCATTCGCCACCACGCCCGGCTAATTTTGTATTTTTAGTAGAGACGGGGTTTCTCCATGTTGATCAGACTGATCTCAAACTCCCTACCTCAGGTGATCCACCCACCTTGGCCTCCCAAAGTGCTGAGATTACAAGGCGTGAGCCACTGACCATAACATTTTTTATCCCATAACTTTTTTATCCCATAACATAACTTTATCCATAACTTTTTAATCTCATAACTTTTTAAAATCCCGTAACTATTTTTTCAGTTTGTATTCTTTTGATAAACACTTACAGCCAGGCACGGTGGCTCATGCCTGTAATCCCAGCACTTTGGGAGGCTGAGGTGGGCAGGTCATGAGGTCAGGAGTTCGAGACCAGCCTGGCCAACAGAGTGAAACCCCATCTCTACTAAAAATACAAAAATTAGCTGGGCATGGTGGCATGCATCCGCAGTCCGAGCTACTTGGGAGGTGGAGGTTGCAGTGAGCCAAGATCGTGCCACTGTGCTCTGGCCTGGGCAACAAAGTGAGATTCCGTCTCAAAATTAATTAATTAATTAAATACTTGCATGGTCATATTACAATTTTGTAAAAATAAAAACATTATTTAATGCCAAGTGTGCCCAGCATTTGCACAATCTCAATACCTTTAATACTAGTTTTCAAGACACACAAAATAAAAATTAAGGGAAAAACAGCACTTTGTAACAATAATTTATTACATTACAGTAGCATCATAGCAGTATTCAATAATGCCACTTTAGGCAAAAGTCTTTCAGTATTTCCATTATAGATTCTGTTTACAATAATTCATAAATTGGTAAAAGTCAATATAAGAAAACTTGGCAAATAAAGTTTTGGACTGGAATTGACATTTCTTTCTCTACTTTTCCTTCTCCAGTTTCTTTCTTTTAAGCTACAGTATTCATATTTTAAAATGTTTTAATTTATTTCAAAACATTAAAATAGCAGTTACATTTTTTAATAGTTATACTATTGTAAAATGAGTAAGTTTTACAGAAACTATATTCTGGATAGGGCTGATTTACATTTTCATATTTTCTAGAAATCAGCTTTAGTTTTAAAATTGGTTTTTCTGCCGGGCGCGGTGGCGCACGCCTGTAATTCCAGCACTTTGGGAGGCCGAGGCAGGAGAATCACGAGGTCAGGAGATTGAGACCATCCTGGCTAACCCAGTGAAACTCCGTCTCTACTAAACATACAAAAAATTAACCTGGCGTGGTGGCAGGTGCCTGTAGTCCCAGCTACTCGGGAGGCTGAGGCAGGAGAATGGCGGGAACCCGGGAGGCGGGGCTTGTAGTGAGCCACTGCATTCCAGCCTGGGCCACAGAGCGAGACTCCGTATCAAAAAAAAAAAAAAAAAAAAAAAATTGGTTTTTTTAATTTCTGGAAAACCTATTAATTTTAATCAAATACTTCAAAATGATTATCATATACTGCAATCTTTAAATATACAAGTATTTTGATTCTTTACCTTCTACAAAAATTCAAATTTATTCAGTTGAACTCACATTTTAAAATTCTACGTTTCTGCTGAACTCTAACCTTCTAATGTTGCCTGCTAAGCAAATTGAAAGCTGCCTTAGCGGCGGGGCGCGGTGGCTCAAGCCTGTAATCCCAGCACTTTGGGAGGCCGAGATGGCCGGATCACGAGGTCAGGAGATTGAGACCATCCTGGCTAACATGGTGAAACCCCGTCTCTACTAAAAAATACAAAAAACTAGCTGGGCGAGGTGGTGGGCGCCTGTAGTCCCAGCTACTCAGGAGGCTGAGGAAGGAGAATGGCCTAAACCCAGGAGGCGGAGCTTGCAGTGAGCTGAGATCCAGCCACTGCACTCCAGCCCGGGCGACAGAGCGAGACTCCGTCTCAAAAAAAAAAAAAAAAAAAAAAAAAAAGAAAGCTGCCTTATACTGAATGAGAAAGAGAACAAATACTTGGCTGAATGAGGTATTGCAAAGGACTGCACACACTTTGAAGAAAGACTTAAGTTATTGTAATATGATTTCCATCCTTGTTAGCTTTTTCTTAAATATATGACAAAAATACCTACACAAACAGTGGTATTTCAGTTAATATGGTAAATTTATTTCCAGACTGACATTCAGCTTAAATATGCCAGTATGTGATTTAATCCATAGGTACATTATTGTCAGATTGGTTACAGATGCTAAACGCGATCTGAAGGTCATTCCTAGTCATTTATATGTGTCAGGGTAAAAGTGAAGTGATTTGAACTATAAAAATACCTTTGAAATAATTTATCAATGTGTTAGATAAACCCAGTTTCAGAATTGTAAAGAAAAAATGTTAGACCAAATAATGTGGCTAATTAACAGTGGTACGATTTCTAGCCTGAGAGTTTAAAATGGACTTAAAGTAACTGCCTTTAAACTGAACTCAAAGAACGCAAAAGTGGCAAGTTCAGAAAAAAAAAGCAAGAACAGGACTTTAAGTCCATTTTAAACACTTGGGCTAGAAATCGTACCACTGTTCATTAGCCACATTATGTGGTCTAACATTTTTTCTTTATAATTCTGAAACTGGGTTTATCTAATACATTAATAAATTCATACAATTTGGAAGAGCCAGTTGAAGTCACGAGGACCCAATATTTGCACTTTATTTCTGTGAATTCAGGAAAATCTGTTACTTTATCTGTAAAATTATATTGCTTTCCTATTTTTTTTTTTTTTTTTTTTTTTTTTTTTTTTTTTTTTT
>NW_022302746.1:0-2962 GCF_002776525.5 Piliocolobus tephrosceles | reverse complement strand
TTGAGACGGAGTCTCGCTCTGTCGCCCAGGCTGGAGTGCAGTGGCGCAATCTCGGCTCACTGCAAGCTCTGCCTCCCGGGTTTACACCATTCTCCTGCCTCAGCCTCCCGAGTAGCTGGGACTACAGGCGCCTGCCATCTCGCCTGGCTAGTTTTTTGTATTTTTTAGTAGAGACGGGGTTTCACTGTGTAGGCCAGGATGGTCTTGATCTCCTGACCTGGTGATCCACCCGTCTCGGCCTCCCAAAGTGCTGGGATTACAGGCTTAAGTCATATTTATAAAAGTAACATGAAGATGCCAAATGGAGGTAATCAGAAATGCCCACCCCAGGGAGCACACATACCTTTCTCCCTACATCTTAATAATGTGACTGTGACGTATTTTGGAACACAGACATTAGAACTTCATGAGGTTTTAACTGTTGATTCTTTCCCAAGCATCATCAAGTTATGATTTAGGCAACATATGACTGAAATAATTCATAATGTATAGGCACATTCACATAAATATTGCACAAAGTATGCCTCTAACTGAAACTGAAAGGTATAAAAACATATTTCACTCTTTGTAAAGAACGCTGTGGGGAAATATGACTCTGTGATTGTATAGACACTTTCCTCATAACACTTTGACACTCACAAACAGTAGATTGCACTGCACTTTGTAAACATTTTAAGTCGCATAAACTCCTTGATTTTCAAATGTAGTATAATACTGTCTACTAAAACTCCTTTTTGTTTCAACTAAGTACTCTTGCATATATTCATTTATAATAACGTTTGTTATAATTTTTAAAGTGTTTTCCATTCAAGGAAAAGGAGTAAATTCCTATGTCAAAGTAGCCAATGTGGTTGAAGACTAGGTATTAATCAGAGAGGTTTAGATGGTAAAATCAATCTTCTAGCCTCAAAGAAGCTCCATGAACAGACAGGTATGCCAGGTGTCACACAGCTTTCCTTCACTCGAATTCATTCTTGACTAGAGCCTATATGCTTGTTTCAGGGACATCTAAACTCTCAAAGGATTTCTTACCTTTACTAAATACATTGAGAAGAATGCCAACCAGTGCCCTTTTGTGTACTGGGACATGTAGTCATGTGATTAAAACAGGGAACATGAACTCTGACTTTAAAATGTATTATAGGTACAAATGCTCTAAGCTAGGAAAGGTTTTCCACATCCACAGTCAATGATGGGAGCCTTTCATTCCTCAGAAATAACCCCTTTTTAGGCCATCAAAAAAGAATGCAACTGCCCCAGCTCATGATGTAATATCTTCATGAGCCCAGAGCACACACAAATCCTAAGAGAACTACCATAGTACCACGCTCATTCTTGGTACCAGAACAAATGAAACGTATTCTATCCTGCACACATCTGCCAGAGCAGGCCACTTTCCTCTTTTGGGAGATTTAGAAAGCTCCCCAAACTGTTATTACGCCCATCCCCAATACACAGAAAAAGGGGGAAAGGCTGTTTCCACTGCTCCATCTTTAAACAACTGTAAATGTCAGTACTCACAGTGGTACATTACAAACTAATAAACAGCGCACTTGAGGGCAAACCACATATTGAGCTAATGAAGAGCTCACTGTGATTAGGAGTCAATCAAACATAGTAGCAGAACATAGGCACATTTTGTCTGAATTTCATAATAAATATACATGCTGCAATAACATTAAAAAAACATGGCAGCCTATTCCAAACCAGCAAGAACAATTTTGTGCAAATAGTGGGTCTTTGTGTGTTTGAACTTCCACCACCTAAGGGCAAACTCGATATGCATGCTAATGACCTACAGTTATCACATAAAAAAAAGATGCTAAGGGATGTCAGAGTGAACATGAGGGAAAGACCCACTCTCCTTTAACTTTTTACAAATAAATTTAAACTATAAATTAGAAAAACACAAATAAACGTGAGTGGCTCTAACATTCAAATGAAGTAAATGAATTGTGTAGGAGATTAACCCCTTAAGTTCTTTTATTTTTCTTGACCAGCTTTTAGATGATGGTGATGGTTTATCTCCCTGTTCTTGGCAGCCTGGAAAGAATGGCATGCAGGGGTTGCTGCCCAAGCCTCGGTGCTCCTGGGGAGTCCTGCATTAGAGGAAGCAGCTGCACGATCTTCTGCGCAGTGGGGTTGTTGTGGGGAGAACCCTCTCCGGCCTCTCCTGGTGCAGGCTCCACGCTGTCAGTGAGGCTCACCTCATGAAGATCTTCAGACAGAGGGAGGAGGGGATCTGAGCTCAGTGCGAGCCTCCCCTGCTCCTGCCTGCCCACCCCGCCTGAGCGCTCTACTCACCACCCTGCTTGTCAGCACTCCCAAGCTCCTGGGGGCTTGGGGCTCCTAGAGCGGGCTCATCAGCAGGACTCTGGGCAGCGGCCAGGAATTTGTCGTGTCCCTCATTGTGGTCTCCCACACGGCACAACACCTGTCCCTGCAGCTCCAGAAGGTTCACCCGGAGGGAGGGGTGCTTAGCTGCCATGCTGGTGCCAGTGCCCAAGTTCACCCCCATCTCCACTCCCACCCCCACAGAGATGTTGCACACCCTACTTGCATCTCTTGGTCCTGGGGCAGCCTGCTGATGACCTCCTTTCCCAGTGCCACATTTTGGCATTGCCCCCTGGCTGATGTACTTTCCTGTGGGAGGACACAGCTCAGAGGCTGGGGCCCCTCTGACAGCCCAGCAGCTCCCCCTGCCGTACCCTGGCCTCCTGCTCACTCATGGTGTCTGTCCCGAGAGGTGGATGAATCGAAGCTCTAGTTACTCCACCAGCTCCTTCAGGTCCACTTTGTCCTCCATAAAGTCACTCTGGAGCCAAAATAATGGGATCACATCTCAAGAACCACCTGCCTTGCCCCGCCCACACCGTTCCTGGCCCATGCCAGGACCTACTCAGCTGCACCTTCTCCATGGCCCCCTGCAGGGCTCGGTGGGTCTCCCCACACACAGACTCAC
>NW_022302745.1:0-6590 GCF_002776525.5 Piliocolobus tephrosceles | reverse complement strand
CTGCAGCCAGCCTGGAAAATACGTCTTAAGGGGAGATGATCTAACGATCTAGTCAAGAGTAGAAGCCCTGAAATCCAACATATTTCAGTTCAAATCGTTTTCTTGGCTGTGTTGCCAGCGACAAGAGGCTTAATCTCTTTCTGCCTTATAAATTTAGGATGGTAATTCTTACTAGGGTTGTCTGCAGGGTGTCTGGCATATAGTTCTGATGTAATAAATATTTACTGAACACATATTTACGCTGTTCTAGGTGCTTGAACAAGGTACACAATTATCTCTGCCCTCGTGGAGCTTCTTCTTCTTCTTTTTTTTTTTTTGAGACAGACTCTCTCTCTGTTCCCCCCCACCGGCTGGAGTGCAGTGACGCGGACTCGGCTCACTGCAAGCTCCGCCTCCTGGGTTCACGCCTTTCTCTTGCCTCAGCCTCTCTAGTAGCTGGGACTACAGGCGCCCGCCACCCCGCCCTGCTAATTTTTTTGTATTTTTAGTAGAGACGGGGTTTCACCGTGTTAACCAGGATGGTCTTGATCTCCTGACCTCGCGATCCGCCCGCCTCCGCCTCCCAAAGTGCTGGGACTACAGGCGTGAGCCACCGCGCCCGGCCTTCTTCTTCTTCTTCTTCTTTTTTTTAAAGAAACGGCAGGGTCTCATTCTGTCACCCAAAAAGAGACGGCAGGGTCTCATTCTGTCGCCCAGGCTGAACTGCATGGAGGGCGGTGGTGTAACCCTAGCTAACTGCCTCGAACTCCTGGGCTCGAGCGATGTGGAGTTGCTATTCTGTGATGTGGACTAACTCCTAATGCATGGGACTTTCCTTCCTCCTAAGGCTTAATTTTCTCATTTGTAAATCAGGAGGTAAGAAGGGAGGGGATGGGCCTGGCGCGGTGGCTCAAACCTGTAATCCCAGCACTTTGGGAGGCCGAGGCGGGTGGATCACGAGGTCAGAAGTTCAAGACCAGACTGACCAACATGGTGAAACTCCGGTTTTACAAAAAATACAAAAACTAGCCGGGCGTGGTGGCGGGCGCCTGTAATCCCAGCTACTGAGGAGGCTGAGGCAGGAGAATCGCTTGAACCCAGGAGGCGGAGGTTGCAGTGAGCTGATACTGCGCCACTGCATTTCAGCCTGGGTGACAGAACAAGATTCCGTCTCAAAAAAAAAAAAAAAAAAGAAAAGAAAAAAAAAAGAAGGAAGGGGATGGATGGGAATGACTTTGGAGAAGCACAAGGAGCTGTTAGCTATTGTGTTGATCGGCACAAATGAATCAATAAGCGTGCTCTTCCCCAACTCTCCACCCCTCAGCAACACGCTATTGCAATACTCTCAATTCCGTTCCCAAGGGCCCCGGGCAAAAATGGAGCCCGCCTGGCTAGACTCCATCTCCCAGCGCGCCCCGCGGGGAAGCGCCCTGCGCTTGCGCTGCCAAGTCCTCTCCGGCTTTGTCTCCCGGGAGTTCGAGTCGTTCTTTTCCTCCGCCCGCCTAATTTGCTTCCCACCCCACCTCCACGCTTGACCGTGCTGCCTTCTGGGGTATGTAGTCCGTAGCTGCCCGGACTTCAATTCCCAGCGGGCTTCGGGACGAGAACCCGGAAGGGGAGGCTGGAGAGGAGCGAGTAGGGGAAACCCGCGTAGCTGAGGGAGATGCAGCGCGCGGCGATGGTGAGAGCCCAGGCGAGGGCCGGGGGCGCTGGAGAGTCGGGACGGGGGTTCGGGACCGGGTGACGAGGGGGAAGAGGCAGGGGCGAAAGAAGGGGCTGGGCGAGGGGAGATTGCCTGGGGGAGGGGATTGGGAGGAATGGGAGCCGGAGGTAGTAGTAGAAGAATGGTGGCTTGGGGAGGGGTCTTGGAGGTGGGGTGGGAGTGGAGCTTTGGAATTGATTGTAAAGGGGCTCAGAGCTGGGGAAGTGGGCCCTGAGTTGGAGACGGGGCTGGACGTCCAGGTAGAGGCCCTGAAGGTGTCGATTTCGATAGGGGGTTAACCTGTGGCGAGTGTATGAGGATCACGGTTAGGATGAGTGAGGGGGTCTGGAAGCTCCAAGGGACAGGCGAACGGTGGACGCGATGGGTTGGGGCCTCTGGATCGGATTGGGGGCAGGAAGGCAAGTTGAGGAGGTGGGAGGGAGAAATCAGTGGTAGGAGAGTGTGGGTTCAGGCTCCAGGACTGAAGGTGGGGTGAGGAGTGTGAAATTAGGGGCGTGGATGTAGTGATAATTTCCCTAGTCCCGCCAGAGACTCCCGGTGAGCTGGACAGGCACAGAACTGTAGGATAATGTGGCCAGAAAGGGCCATCCAGACAGGCTTTGCACCCTCGCTTCCCCAGTGGAATTTAGAAGAGTGTAGTGGTTTATCCCTATGAGAAGTACAGCATTCACATCCCCTATTCTCCCACCCCTTTGTGCCATGGACAAATCTGTGAGCCCTAGTGCCCTTATCTGTAGTATGGGAACGGCAAGCATGCCTCTGAGAACAGGGTTAAAGGGAGTCATTAAAATCGTTACTATTAATGGGAGATCTGGGCTGTGAAGTTTCAGTCTCAGAGCTGTTGGTGGGAAGTTCTCCGCCCCCGGAATGTGACTGGGTTACAGGTGCTAATGGATTGCCTCCTTTCCAGTCCAGTCTCAGAGGGCGTTTTCTCAAAAGCTGGCACTGATCTGGGCACACACCCCAGCTCAGAAGCATGTAGGGGCTCCCTACTGTGGATTACAGTTAACGCTTATTGTTTTAGAAAATGCCTGGCCCTGTCCTTAGCTGTTTGTGTGCATTAACTCATTTAATTCTGATAACACCCCTGAGGGATAGGTGCTGTTATTTTCTCCATTTTACAGAAAGGAAACAGAAGTACAGAGAAATTAAGCAACTTTCCCAAGGCTATCCAGCATTAATTGCTAGACTCAGGATTCCGATCTTGGCAGCCTGGCTCAGAATCTGTGCTTTCAGCACTATAATTTAGTCCCCTCTCCATACTGAAATATACAATGTGATGAGTAGAGACAGAGAACAAAGCAGTCTAGAATATTAGTTCTGCCATTTACTTGCTATATGACCTTAGGTAACTCTTTTATATTTATTTATTTATTTATTTAGAGACAGAGTCTACCTCTGTCACCAGTGGTATCTTGGCTCACCAGGAGCCTCTGCCTTCTGGGTTCAAGCGATTCTCCTGCCTCAGCCTTCTTGAGTAGCTGGGATTACAGGCTCATGCCACTATGCCTGGCTAATTTTTGCATTTTTAGTAGAAACGGGGCTTTGCCAGTTGGCCAGGCTGGTCTTGAACTCCTGACCTCAAGCCATCCACCTGCTCCGGTCCCCCAGAGTGCTAGGATTATAGGCATGAGCCACCACACCCGGCCTATTTTTATTTTTTTTAATTTTAATTATTATTTATTTGAGACGGATTTTCGCTCTTGTTGCCCAGGCTGGAGTGCAATGGTGCGATCTCGGCTCACTGCAACCTCCGCTTCCCGGGTTCAAGCGATTCTCCTGCCTCAGCCTCCTGAGTAGCTGGGATTACAGGCATGCGCCACCATACCCGGCTAATTTTTGTAGTTTTAGTAGAGACACGGTTTCAGCATGTTGGTCAGGCTGGTCTCAAACTCCCTGCCTCAGGGGATCCACCTGCCTCCCAAAGTGCTGGGATTAACAGGCGTGAGTCACCGCACCTGGCCCTATTTTTATTTTTATGAGTTTTCTGTTTGTTTGTTTTGAGGCGGAGTTTAGTTCTTGTTGCCCAGGTGGAGTGCAATGGTGAGATCTTGGCTCACCCCAACCTGCGCCTCCTGGGTGCTTTGATTTTCTCGCCTCAGCTTCCCAAGTAGCTGAGATTGCAGGCATGCGCCACCACATCTGGTTAATTTTGTATATTTAGTAGAGACAGGGTTTCTCCATGTTGGTCAGGCTGGTCTCGAACTCCCAGCCTCAGGTGATCTGCCTGCCCCAGCCTCCCAAAGTGCTGGGATGACAGGCGTGAGCCACCGCGCCCAGCCTTTTTATTTTTTATTTTATTTATTTATTTTTTTTGAGATGGAGTCTCGCACTCTCACCCAGGCTGGAGTGCAGTGGTGCAATCTTGGCTCACTGCAAGCTCCGCCTCCCGGGTTCACGCCATTCTCCTGCCTCAGCCTCCTGAGTAGCTGGGACCACAGGCGCCCACCACCACACCCGGCTAATTTTTTTTGTATTTTTAGTAGAGACGGGGTTTCACTGTGTTAGCCAGGATGGTCTCGATCTCCTGACCCTGTGATCCGCCCGCCTCGGCCTCCCAAAGTGCTGGGATTACAGGCGTTTCCTGTGAGCCATCACACCGGGCCTGCCTTTTTATTTTTTTAAAGACAGGGTCTCTCTCTCTCTCTCTCTGTTGCCTAGACACGCCAGAATGCAATGGCGCAATCATGACTCACTGCAGCCTCAACCTCCTGGGCTCAGCCAATCCTCCCACCTCAGCCTCTCAAGTAGCTGGGACTAATTTTTTATTACGCACGGCTAATTTTTTATTTTTATTTCTGTAGAGACGCGGGTCTTACTGTGTTGCCCAGGCTGGTCTCAGATTCCTAGACTTAAGGGATCTTCCTGTTTCAACCTCCAAAAGTGTTGGGATTGCAGGCCTGAGCCACCACGCCTGGCCCTGGGCAAGTCTTTTGGGTTCTTCTCACCTATAAAATGGGATCAGTAACCCTAGGAAGGTGAGCGGGTTCGGGAAGACAATGCAGTATAGTGGAACTTACTTTGTAAGCCCTTACTCCAATACTTATTGAAGGGCTCAGTGCACGTGAGTTGTTGTTTTTGAACGTTAGCAGGAAAGAGAAGGCAGTAGAGAGGAACCGAGAGGGAAGATGTCAGGCTGTCTCCTTTCTCTCTCATGTTGTCACCATATCCCTGCCCTCTACCCCTGGGCTCCTAAATCCAATTATGACTTCTGGAGAAGGTGCTTACAAACTGAATCTGTGGACCGGGCGTGGTGGCTCATGCCTGTAATCCCAACGTGTTGGGAGGCCAACACAGGCAGATTGCCTGAGGCCAAGAGTTCAATCGAGACCAGCCTGGCCAACATGGCAAAACCTCGTCTCTATTAGCTGAGCAAGGTGGCGGACGCCTGTAGTCCCAGCTAGTCAGATTGCCTGAGGCCAAGAGTTCGATCGAGACCAGCCTGGCCAACATGGCAAAACCCTGTCTCTATTAGCCGGGCATGGTGGCCGGCGCCTGTAATCCCAGCTACTCAGGAGGCTGAGTCAGGAGAATCTCTTGAACCCAGGAGGTGGAGGTTACATTGAGCCAAGATTGTGCCACTGCACTCCAGCCTGGGCGAAAGAGTGACTCTGTCTCAAAAAAAAAAAGAAAAAAGAAACTCAGTGTGTCCCCATTCCCATTCCTGTCCCCGCCAAATACCCAGTGTGGCCTTACTCCAGGTGTTTCAGTGAAGAGGAAATATTTCTACCTAGGTTTTTCCTGTTGTTGTTGTTGTTAGTTTGCTTTTGTTCATTTAACTTTTGGGTCATTAAGGCCTCACTGGGCAGTTTGACAACTTTGTAAAATCACCTTGAAACAGTTTGGTTTATTTATTGTGAGCTTTGTGGGCTTAATTCAGTGACTGTGATAGTAAGCTTATGGTTGAAAACATTGACTTCAGAGAGGCCCAGGCTCAAATCCCTGCTTCTGTTGCTGTGTGTCCTTAGCCAAGCTGCATTCCCACTCTGGGCCTCAGTCTACTTTTCCTTTTTTTTTTTTTTTTTTTTTTTTTTTTGAGACAGAGTCTCATTCTTGTCCAGGCTGGAGTGCAGTGGCATGATCTTGGCTCACTGCAATCTCCAACTCCTGGGTTCAAATGATTCTTCTGCCTCAGCCTCCCGCGTAGCTGAGATTACAGGTTTGTGTCACCACGTCTGGCTAATTTTGGTATTTTTAGTAGAGATGGGGTTTCACCATCTTGGCCAGGCTGGTCTCGAACTCCTGACCTCAGGTGATCCACCCGCCTCGACTTCCCTAAGTGCTGGGATTATAGACGTGAGCCACTGCTCCGACCTCCTTTTTCGTTTTGTTTTGAGCCAGTGTCTCACTTGGTTGCCCTGACTGGCATGCAGGGGCATGATCTTGGCTCACTGCAACTTCCACCTCCCAGGATCAAGGGATCCTCCCACCTCAGCCTCCTGAGTAGCTGGTACTACAAGTGTGTGCCACCACGCCTGCCTCATTTTTGTAGAGTCAGCATTTCACCACATTGCCCAGGCTGATCTTGAACTCCTGACCTCAAGTGATCCACCCACCTTGGCCTCCCAAAGTGCTGGGGTTACAGGCCTGAGCCCTGGTGCCCAGCTGGCCTCAGTATTCTCATGTAAAAATGGGACCACATTTAAACTCTGAGCTTCTTGTAAGGAGCTGACGTGGTAACTGATGAGGTGGCATATATAAAATGCCTGGGGTATATTATGCTCTCATTAAGTGTGAGGTTTTTTTTCTTTTTTTTTTTTTTTTTTTTTTTTTTTGAGGCGGAGTCTCGCTCTGTCACCCGGACTGGAGTGCAGTGGCCGGATCTCAGCTCACTGCAAGCTCCGCCTCCCGGGTTTATGCCATTCTCCTGCCTCAGCCTCCCGAGTAG
>NW_022302744.1:4467-8803 GCF_002776525.5 Piliocolobus tephrosceles | reverse complement strand
TCGGCTCCGGCCCGCTACGCCCGCAGCCGCCGCCGCTGCCTCATCTTCCTGCGGCGGGAGACATGTTCCGCCCCCCGCCCCACGCTGCCCCGCCCCGCCCCGCGCAGGCCCCGCCTCCGCCCCGCCCCCGCGTGCCCCGCCCGGCGGCCCACGCGGATCCCTCCGCCATCTCCGGGCGACTCGGGCCCGAACGCCGCAACTCGGCCTCCCGAGCACCCTCGTAAGGACCCCGAATCCCTGCGAGGTCCAGAGCCTGGGAGCGGGGACGCGCAGAGGGGGCGGTCGGGCCACGACGCAGGTAGAAAACACGAACTATCCCCCTCCGCGGAAGCACACACGAGCTGTGCGCTTAGTCCATGACGCAAGCGAGTAAGGCCCGTGAAATTGAAAGATAAGACAGAACAGTCTGGCCAATCGAAAGGCGTGAATATCTGATGGGCGGGGACCCTAGCCATTCGTGGTGAGTCCCCGCCTCGTTTCTTTTCGGCCCCGCCCCGCGGCAGAGGCGGGACTCTGCGAGCGAGAGGCCGCGAGAAGCGGTGGGGGTGGGTCCTGGAGTTTTGTTCTCAGGTTGGCGTGGCCGCCCGCGCGGCCCTTTCTGCTCGGTTGTATTTGCGTTGATCGGGCCGACCCTGCGTGCCGAGTGGTGCGAGCGGGTACCCCGGGCCCCGAGGGGGCCAAGTCGGACCCATTTTCCTGGCGGGAAAACCGAGGCTCGCTCCGGCTCTGGGTCAGAGATCCCCACGGGGAGCCTCAGCGGTGCCTTTGCCGACCTGAGTCGCCGTCTCGGCATCTGTGAATTTGGACCTGACTTTGGACAGAACTCAGGCCAGATCTGGCTTCCTGATTCTTAGTAGTGCGTGTCTACATCTTAGCAAAAAGTGACCCCCGCCTAGGGCAGGGCGCGGTGGCTCCTGCCTGTGATCCCTAGCGCTTTGGGAGGCCGAGGCGGGAAGATCGCTTGAGGCCAGGAGTTCGAGAATAGCCTGAACAACATAGTGAAAACCCCCCACACCCGTCTCCAAAAAATTTTTGAATTATTTAAAATAATAATTTAAAACGTTGACCGGGCGCGGTGGCCCACGCTTGTATTCCCAGTACTTTGGGAGGCCAAGGCGGGCAGATCACCAGAGGTCAGGAGTTCAAGACCACTCTGGCCAACATGGTGAAACCCCGTCTCTACTAAAAATACAAAAATTAGCCGGGCATGGTGGCGGGTGCCTGTAATCCCAGCTACTCGGGAGGCTGAGGCAGGAGAATCGCTTGAATCCGGAAGGTGGAGGTTGCAATGAGCGAGATGGCGCCATTGTACTCCAGCCTGGGCAATAAGAAGAAAACTCCGTCTCTAGAAAATAAATAAGTAGGCCGGGCGCGGTGGCTCAAGCCTGTAATCCCAGCACTTTGGGAGGCCGAGACGGGCGGATCACGAGGTCAGGAGATCGAGACCATCCTGGCTAACACGGTGAAACCCCGTCTCTACTAAAAAATACAAAAAACTAGCGGGCGAGGTGGTGGGCGCCTGTAGTCCCAGCTACTCCAGAGGCTGAGGGAGGAGAATGGTGTAAACCCGAGAGGAGGAGCTTGCAGTGAGCTGAGATCCCGCCACTGCACTCCAGCCTGGGTGACAGAGCCAGACTCCGTCTCAATAAATAAATAAATAAATAAATAAGTAAAATAAAACAAAAATACAAAAATTAGCCGGGCGTGGTGGCATACACCTATAATCTCAGCTACTTGGGAGGCTGAGGCAGGAGGCGGAGGTTGCAGTGAGTGGAGATCGTAGTACTGCACTCGAGGGTGGGCGACGGAACGAGGCTCTGTCTCAAAAAATACATAACTAAACAAATAAAAGAAAATAACACAGGGCCGGGCGCGGTGGCTCAAGCCTGTAATCCCAGCACTTTGGGAGGCTGAGACGGGCGGATCACGAGGTCAGGAGATCGAGACCATCCTGGCTAACACGGGGAAACCCCGTCTCTACTAAAAAATACAAAAAAACTAGCCGGGCGAGGTGGCGGGCGCCTGTAGTCCCAGCTGCTTGGGAGGCTGAGGCAGGAGAATGGCCTAAACCCGGGAGGCGGAGCTTGCAGTGAGCAGAGATCCGGCCACTGCACTCCAGCCTGGGCGACAGAGGGAGACTCCGTCTCAAAAAAAAAAAAAAAAAAAGAAAATAACACAATCTCGCAGGGCTTCCTGGGGCCCCAAAGGGAAAGACTCCACCTCCAGCCTGGGAAGATGCCACTCTAGCTGGCCCGCTTGGCTCCAGCCATCCCGCCCTCTGGATGGTCCAGAACCTGCTAAGCTCATCCCCACCCTGGGCCTCTACATTTGCTGTGCCCTCTACCTGGGAGGCTATTCCCACCCCCGTCTGGAGCCCCTGAGTCATCACAGTTCAATGCCGCTCCTCGGCCAGGCCAGCAGCCAGGCCAGCGGGGAGGCAGGGCCACAGGGGCCCCCCTACCAAAGCCACAAGCCCCTCCTGCTATACACCTGGGCTGTCCGCAGTCTGACCCTCCGTGCTCAGAGAGCTCCCCACATGCTGCAGGTCTGGGGAGAGGGCTGTGGGTCACGGGGTCTGTGCTGTACTCCCTCATCCCTCTCCACCTCACTCTGACAGGCAAGTTCATGCTACTCTCTGGGCCTCGGTTTCCCCATCTGGACAGTGGAAGGGGGGGCGTGTGGCACAGAGTAGGTGCTCACAGCTGATGCCTGCAGTCCTCAGCCACCCCACTGAGAGACCTCTCCAGAGTGAGGGTCTCCAAGCAGCTCCGATCCCACTCCAGTCTCCTCAGCCCTCAGCCCTCCCTTGTGGCCCAGCCCTGATCCCATGGGTCTGAGGGTGTCTGTGGCCGGGTCTGGCTCTCCCCATTCCAGTGTAGGGGGTTCTTGAAGGCTGGGCTGGAGCCTCACGCAATGTGGGCCACTCCCCACTCCCATTCCGGGTCCAAGCCATAGTGTGGGAGCCAGAGTCCCCCCAAGGAGCCCTTTAGTTTCACCCATGGAAGGGAAGCAACCAATTTTATTATTATTCTTATTACTACTATTATTATTATTATTTTGAGAAAGTCTTGCTCTGTCGCTCAGGCTGGAGTGCAGTGGTAAGACCACAGCTCACTGCAGCCGTGACCTCCTGGACTCAAACGATCCTCCCGCCTCAGTTTCCCAAGTAGCTGGGACCACAGGCAATCACCACTACACCCAGCTAATTTTGTATTTTTTATAGAGACGGGGTTCTCCCTATAGTTGCCCAGGCTAGTCTTGAACTCCTAGGCACAAGTGATCCTCCCGCCTCGGCCTCCCAGAGTTCTGGGATTATAGGCTTGTGCCACCGCGCCGGGCAGGACTATTCAATTATTGGGCTCTGACAGTGTACGGGGCCTTGCGCTGGGCATTGTAGCACTGCGGATGGTGACGGACCCAGTCCCTGCCGTCCTGGGAAGGATGACCCATCAGGGACACCTTGTCCATCCTGAATGTGGCTCTTTCCTCCCGCCTGTGGGGTTCCACCTATTGTACAGATGAGGAAACTGAGACTCAGAGATCGCCTCCCTGGGCCCCAGGACACCCTGGGGCCCACGCCTGCCAGGAGGCTCTGCCGGCAACCACAAGCCACCATTGTTTTCCCCGAGGAGGTCCGGCCCGGGGCTGAGTCACTGGGTGGAGCAGCCAGTGGGGGCCCCCACTCGGCCACCACCTCTGCCCAGCCCCGAGGCCTGGGTGCTCCCGCCAAGGCCCTGGCACAGGGACAGGCAGCGAGCCATCCTGACTGTGGCCTTTGTTCTGCTCTGGGGCCGGGCAGGAGGAGAAGCGGGGCCTCTCCACCTGCCGCCTGTTCCCTCCACACCTACTGTGTGCGCCCTCACCAACATGAACCACGTATGTGAGAAAAACTGAGGCCAAGGACAAGTTCCCGCTAGGGAACGGGAGACACAGGAGCGGGGCGGGTGGGGGGCGATGGTGAGGCTTCCGGAGACGGACACAGTAGGTGTGCAGGCCACAGCCGTCCGCAGAAAGAGTGGGCTTGGATTAGGACTCCGGGGCCACCCTCCAGATTTCTGTTTCCTTTTGTCCCTAAAGTGGGGAGACCTTTGACTTCTCCCAGGGTGTGAACAAACTCCCCCCACATCCAGCGCCCTCCAGCAGGGCGGAGAAGGGAGTGGCGGCCCAGCTCTTATCACTGGTGTCAGGCCCCGGCACAAACCTCACTCCCTCAGCACAGACCTCGCTCCCCCGGCACAGACTTCGCACCCCCGGCACAGACCTCGCTCCCCCGGCACAGACCTCGCTCTCCCGGCACAGACCTCGCTCCCCCGGCACAGACCTCGCTCCCCCGGCA
>NW_022302744.1:0-4457 GCF_002776525.5 Piliocolobus tephrosceles | reverse complement strand
AGACCTCGCTCCCCCGGCACAGACCTCGCTCCCCCGGCACAGACCTCACTCCCCCAGCATAGATCTCGCTCCCCCGGCACAGACCTCGCTGCAGCATCCACGGAGCGCCAGCAGCTGGGGTGATCGGTGTTGCCTTCCGAGGTGGGGCTTCCCACTCCCGCTCAGACCCCCAGCAAGGGGCTTGATCCCAACATGACTAGCTCAGGACCACCCCATAGAGCCCTGGACTGGGATTTGGCCAGGGTAGGGCCCATTCCCTTATTCTCCCTGACGTCATTTTTAATTTATTTTTTATTTTTTAATTTTTTTTGAGACGGCGTCTCGCTCTGTCGCCAGGCTGGAGTGCAGTGGTATGATCTCAGCTCACCGCAACCTCCGCTTCCTGGGTTCATGCCATTCTCCTGCCTCAGCCTCCTGAGTAGCTGGGATGATAGGTGCCCACTGCCACGTCTGGCTAATTTTTGTATTTTTTTGTGGAGACAGGGTTTCACTATGTTGCCCAGACTGGTCTCGAACTCCTGGCCTCAAGCGATCCTCCTGCCTTGGCCTACCCAAAATGCTGGGTTTACCAGCATGAGCCACTACGCCCGGCCCCATTCTTCCTGCCTTCCAGGAGGAGGCGTCTCCAGGCTTGCTGGTTGGACCCAGGCAGGGAAGGCGCCTGAGATTCGGGGTGGTGGGGGCTTATGACCGTTCTCCCCTAGTGGAGGAAGGAGACACTGGTGTGAAATGGGGCAGTGGGGACACACTCTAGTTCCTGGGGTCTGATCACAAGGGATCCTGACTCCTCGGGCACTTCCAGCTACAAGGACACCAAGCAGGGGAAGAGGCTCATTGGCAATCAGACCCCTGCCCCTCCACCTGGACTTGTCCCTGGGAGCCGAGGGGGCCAGGAGAGCTGGACAGGAGGCTCTGAGGGTGACGGGGACGCAGCCTCACACCTCCTGCTGTAGAGCATTCAGGGGAAGGAGGACCATCAACCACAGGGAGTGGGTCCCCTGGGGCAGTGACCTTTGGGCTATGACCTCAAGATGTATGCGGGTGGAGAGACAGAGAGCAGATAGCATGCCAGACAGGGGAAGCTGAGGGGCAAAGGTGCGAAGGTGGGAAGGGGTGTGGGGTGTTCAAGGAAATGGGCCTGTGAGGCCAGAGCCCAGAGAAGAGAAGCCAAGGTCAGAGAGAGGGGCAGGGCCTCCTATGCCACAGGGAGGAATTGGGTCTTCATGGTAAGAGGACTAGGGAGCCATGGTGGGAGTTTGAGCAGGAGAGGGGCATGATCACAGGTACCATGAGCTGAGTGGATCTGGGGTACATTTGGGGGATAACTGAGGGCTCTCCCTGGGGCTGGGTGTGAGGGGTCAGCAGCCTGCCTGCTGGGTGTGGGGTCAGGGACCTGGGCGTGTGAATGGCAGTACCGTTCTCTGAGTGGGGCCAGCGTGGGTCAAGGGAGAGGTGTGAAGGGGGAACAGGTGGCTCACGTCACAGGGCGGTGTCCAGGCTCCATGAGATGAGCCGGGTCATGGCCAGGAGGGGCTGCGTGGGAGGAGGCACCAGTGAAGAAATCACAGTCCCCAGTCGGGGGGAGCCCAGCTCTGGATGCAGGCCGGCCCCACGGAGCCCTCCTTGTGTCTGAGTCCCCCGCGCAGCCCCTCTGCACCTGCCGGATGCCTGTCCACCCCCAGGGCCGGGGCCAACTGCCGAGGACAGGCCCACTCCCTCCTGGCCAAGTGCCCACAGCTCCTGACTCAGGGGCCCCGGGGGGCCTGTCCCACCACATTCCGGGGCGGCCTGTGCAAACACGGGGCACCTCCCCATCAACCCCCACGGGGCATTGTTTGGCCCAGTTATCCCGAGGCGGAGGCGGGGCAGGGTACAGGGAGCCCAGCCGGATTCTCAGTTCCCACCACCCATGCACCTGCCCACAGGCAGCCCGGCTGACCTGCACCCACCTCGACGGGGTGGCGGCGCCTCCACGGGGCACCCTGGGCATGATGGGGCATCTCCCTTCTTCCTGGGGGTCTTCAGCTCCCCTGAACTTTGCTCAAGGGACAGAGGACGTCATCCCGTTGTTCAGATGGGGAAACCGAGGCAGGACTCAAGTGGCTTCACACCTGAAGCTGAGCCAGGCTCCCACCCCCGGTCCACCCGCCCCACCCCCTTACCCCACCTCATCCTGCCAGGCTCCTTCACCTGCACCTGGTGCCTTCCAGAAACGGGGGAGGCCATTCCAGGCTGTCAGCCCCGCAGCACAAAGGCTGGGAGGTCAGAAGCCATTCAGGGATGCCTTGCCACACTAAGGAGGTTGGGTTTGATTCGCGGGTTTGGAGGAGCCCAGGGGGCCACATGGTCTCACGGGGGGTGGGGAAGGGCATCTGGGAGACTGAGGTGGAGGCTGGCCCTGTGGCTGTGGGGTGCGATGCTTAGGGCAACAGGAGGGGTGGAAAGAGATGCCTGTCAGGCAGACGGGAAACTGCGTGGGGGGGCACCCCTGGGGAAAGTCGACAAGGATGCTAGGAGAGCGGGAAGCACAGGTGCCCCCAACCGCAAGGGGTGAGAACTAGACTCCAGGAGGAGACTCGGGGATTGGGGGCTGCAGGGATGGGCTGCCTGGAGCTGAGCCTACAGAGCTGGAACAGGGAGGAAGGGTAACTGGGCAGAGGGAACAGCAGAGGCAAAGGCTACGAGACGGAGAAATGCAGGTTGTTCCCTGGGTTTGTACTGAGGGCCTGGGGGCGGGGGCAGGTGGCACTGATGGATGTGCCACCCACCCCCATCCGGGCCACCCTTTCTGGAGCCAGGACCCCACCCTTGCCTCCTCCCTGCACGCCCCAGACATTGTATGTCTTGCTGCTGCCCAGAGCCTGAAAGTCCAGCTCACCTCCCAATTTCCACAGCTCCCTGGCCTGCCCCTCCTGGCTGCCTCTCCAAGCGCCTGTTGGTTTCTGGGCCTGTTTCCTGGCTGTGTCCTCTCCTGGAACAACTTTCCTCTCTTTGTACCTGGCTGTCTTCTCTTCCTCATCCTTCCACCCTCAGCTTGGGGGCCACCTCCTCTGGGGAGCCTCCTTTGCTTTGTTTTTTGTTTGGTTTTCTGAGAGTTTCGCTCTTGTTGCCCAGGCTGGAGTGCAATGGCGCCATCTTTGCTGACTGCAATCTCCGCCCCCTGGGTTAAAGGGATTCTCCTGCCTTAGCCTGGAATGACACGTGCCCACCACCATGCCCAGCTAATTTTTTGTGTTTATAGTAGAGACAGGGTTTCACCATGTTGGCCAGGTTGGTCTTGAACTACTGACCTCAGGTGATCCACCCAGCCTTGGCCTCCCAAAGTGCTGGGATTCCAGGCGTGAGCCACCGCGCCCGGCCTTGGTTGGGAGTTTTCTAACAGCTGGGGGTGGCTGCATGTGAGACAGGAAAGGGTGAGCAGGAGGTGCTGGGATCAGAAGAGGCTCAGCAAAGGTCGGCCTCATACCCAGCCCCCTTGCCCTCTTCAGGCACAGAAAAGACACAAAGTCTGGAACCATACACAAAGAGAAAATTCTTTGGCCGGGCGCGGTGGCTCACACCTGTAATCCCAGCACTTTGGGAGGCCAAGGTGGATCACAAGGTCAGAAGATCGAGACCATCTTGGCTAACATGGTGAAACCCCGTCTCTACTAAAAATACAAAAAATTAGCCAGGCGTGGTGGCGGGCACCTGTAGTCCCAGCTACTCGGGAGGCTGAGGCAGGAGAATGGTGTGAACCTAGGAGGCGGGGCTTGCAGTGAGCTGAGATCACGCCACTGCACTCCAGTCTGGGTGACAGAGTGAGACTCTATCTCAAAAAAAAAAAAAAAAAAAAAAAAAAAAGGAGAAAATTCTTCAAATTTGACCACACAGGCCAGACACAGCAGCTCACGTCTGTATTCCCAGCACTTTGGGAGGCCCAGGCAGCAGAATCACTTGAGGCCAGGAGGTTGAGGCCAAACTTGGCAACATAGCAAGACCCCCCATCTCTACAAAAAAATACAAAAATTAGGCCGGGCATGGTGGCATGTGCCTGTAGTCCTGGCTACTCTGGAGGCTGAGGCAGGAGGATCACCTCAGTCTGGGGAGGTTGAGGCTGCAGTGAGCAATTGTTGTGCCACTACACTCCAGCCTGGGCAACAGAATGAGACTCGGTCTCAAAAATAAAAATAAAAAAATGTTTTTTAGGCTGGGCACAGTGGTTCAGGCCTGTCATCCTAGCACTTTGGGAGGCCAAGAAGGGCAGATCACTTGAGATCAGGAATTCAAGACCAGCCTGGCCAACATGATGGAACCCCCCTCTGTACTAAAAATACAAAAATTAGCAGAGCACAGAGGCAGGTGCCTGTAATCTGAGCTACGTGGAGGCTGAGGCAGGAGAATTGCTTGAACCTGGGAGGAGGAGGTTGCAGTGAGCCGAGATCACGCCACCACATCCAGCCTGGGAGACAAGAGTG
>NW_022302743.1:0-2992 GCF_002776525.5 Piliocolobus tephrosceles | reverse complement strand
ATGTCCCTTGCCTTTTTTCCCCTTTGGGCAAGAACTTCCCCTGCATCAGCTTTGTAGCTCCAACAGACTCATCAGATTCAGGAGCCCATCCAGTCTCTGCCAGTGAACACCGTCTCTGGGGTTTTCAGCAGATCACTTAACTTTCCTTACATTTCATCTCCATCTCTGGAGTCCCAGCCTCTTTCCTTCACCCTGCCCTCACCTTTTAACATACCACCCATTTCTCAATACCCTACCCTCCTCTTTCCTCTGCTCCACCTGCCTCATGTCCTACCCCACCCGTCTATCTGGCCGACAGCCTGTATCTCTTTTATTTCTGTGTTTCTCTCCCTACACCCACCCATCTCGGCACAGTTTTATCTTTTCCCTCTCTGTCAGTTGCAGTATTTGTTGAGTAACCATAATTATTGTGTATAGTTTAAAACCCAAAGTCTAACTCCTTCATATATACATTCTCTTCATCTGTCTTCCTAGTCCATCTGTCTCTTTTCCTCTGTCTCTGTCTCTCTCCATGTCTGACTCGTTTGCCTTTCTTTGTCTCTCCACCTTTTTGTCTCTCTTCCTGTTTCTGTCTCTCTCTCTGACTCTTTCTCTGCCTTCCTTTTTCTGTCTCCCTCTGAATGTCAGTCCCTCTCCCTCCCCACTTCCTCTCTGGCTTTCTCCCCAACCCCTTTCTCTCCCGGTCTCCGCTTCTCTCCCCACATGCCCGCCGCCCGCCCCGATCATTCGATCGTCTCCTCTCCTGGTCCCGGCTGGCTTCATCTTGCGCCTCCACACCTCTCCCCGTCCCCCACCCTTCACTCTCTCCCTGCATAACTCTCTTCTGCATGTATGTGTGTATCCATGTCTGTCTGCTGCTTACCATCTCTCCTGAATCTACCTATGACTTTCTACCCACTCCTACAAGTGCTTGCGGTCTCTCTTGTGTTTTCTAAGTCCCAACAGCTTACTGGTTTTCATTTTCTGGAGCAGGGTCTACAGGTTTCCACCAAACAGAAGATCTCGCCCTGGGATCTTTTTGAGGGGTTGAAGCCGTCAGCACCGCTCTCTTGGGGCTGGTTTGGAACAGTCCGGGTGGACCGGCGAGTGGCTCGAGGAGAGGAGCAGCAGCGGTTGCTGCTCTACCACACACACCTGAGGCCCCGGCCCCGCGCCTATTACCTGGAGCCACTGCCACTGCCCCCAGAAGATGAGGAGCCCCCTGCTCCTACCCTGCTAGAGCCTGAGAAAAAGGCTCCAGAGCCCCCCAAAACTGACAAACCGGGGGCTGCTCCACCCAGTACTGAGGAACGCAAGAAGAAGTCCACCAAGGGCAAGAAACGCAGCCAGCCAGCTGCCAAGACAGAGGTGAGCGTCTTCCCCCATGACAGTTCTCCCACAGCCTCTTACTTCATGACGCTCCAGTTTCTGGTTTGTGGGAGGGGTGGGGGCGCATAAGGAAGGGGTGCCATTAGAATCATAATAAAAATTAACCATGTACAAATCCAGCTCCTCTTTACCTCATTCTCCCCCAGCTCCCCAACCCCACTCAGCTACAACCCACTCACCCTCTTCTTCTGTCACTCACACAGGACTATGGAATGGGCCCGGGTCGGAGCGGCCCTTATGGTGTGACAGTGCCTCCAGACCTCCTGCACCACCCAAACCCTGGTTCCATAACCCACCTTAATTACAGGCAAGGCTCCATAGGCCTGTACACCCAGAACCAGCCACTACCTGCAGGTGAGTGCCAGCCACTAGGAATGCTGGAGGGACCTAGGTGTATACTCCCCCTGCCCAAAGGATGATGCCATTCCCCTGAGGAGCTATGGATGTCAAGGACACTGAGCAAGAGACAGAGGGATGAGGAGCCTAGAGGTCAGCCCACTCTCCTTTCCAGGTGGCCCTCGTGTGGACCCATACCGCCCTGTGCGCTTACCAATGCAGAAGCTGCCCACCCGACCGACTTACCCTGGAGTGCTGCCCACAACCATGACTGGCGTCATGGGCCTAGAACCCTCCTCTTATAAGACCTCTGTGTACCGGCAGCAGCAACCTGCGGTGCCCCAAGGACAGCGCCTTCGCCAACAGCTCCAGGCAAAGATAGTGAGAGGGGCAGTAGGGAGGGCTGTCAGGGAGAGGGGCTTTTGAGGGTCACAGGACTGAGGAGACACGGGATCTTCACAAGGACACTCAGAGCAGGAGACACAAGAGATGAGATGGCAGCAAGCATTTCCTGAGTTTGAGTTGTTCTCTTCTCTCCCTTTAGCAGAGTCAGGGCATGTTGGGACAGTCATCTGTCCATCAGATGACTCCCAGCTCTTCCTACGGTTTGCAGACTTCCCAGGTAAGAGCCTGGGATTGTGAGACTCGGGGGATGAGGCAAGCTGCTTTGCATACTCTCAGCCCTGATTCCCTCTCTCCTCTTTCCCTCCAGGGCTATACTCCTTATGTTTCTCATGTGGGATTGCAGCAACACACAGGCCCTGCAGGTACCATGGTGCCCCCCAGCTACTCCAGCCAGCCTTACCAGAGCACCCACCCTTCTACCAATCCTACTCTTGTAGATCCTACCCGCCACCTGCAACAGCGGCCCAGTGGCTATGTGCACCAGCAGGCCCCCACCTATGGACATGGACTGACCTCCACTCAAAGGTACCCAAAGTAGTGGTGAGCTAGGAAGAGATGCAGAGGTATAAGGGAGCATTTGACTTGGGAAAGCCCGTGTCTGAAGGTGATGGGACTGGTCAGAACTCTCAGCGACATCAAGAATACTTATCTGGCCACATAGCCCATAACCACAGAAGTCTCGAGCTGGAAGGGACCCTGGAGACCAATAGTTTCATGTGTACTTCCTTAACAGTTCTTTGAGGCCCAGAGAAGGGAAATTGTTTATCTGACTCATGGAAAAATCTGGGCTGTGTGGTAGCTCACACTGGTAGTCCCAGCACTTGGGGGCCCAAGGTGGGAGAATCAGTTGGGTCCAAGAATTCGAGGCCCAACTGGGCAACAT
>NW_022302741.1:0-17163 GCF_002776525.5 Piliocolobus tephrosceles | reverse complement strand
TGCAGAAATCGCCGGTCTTCTGTGTCGCTCGCGCTGGGAGATGGAGACTGAAGCTGCTCCTATTCGGCCATCTTGCTCCGCCCCCCTCTGGGTGTATTTTTTAAAAGTCTGTAGCAGGGATTAAATGATGGAATTTCAATATCTGAAGATCTTTCAGGTAAAATTTTTGAATTGGAATGAATATTGAAATCACCTAATCTATCATTCATTCTGATATTCCATAAGTAGACTTTCGTGTACAGTACATGGAAGTTCTAAATCAAAGTAGAGAAGGATCAACTTTTGACTCACATTAAGAAAAGATATTCTTAGACTCACAATTTTCCAAATATATAACAAAGCAATCCATCTCCAGCAATATTTAGTAAGAGGCTGGTGATAATTTTTCAGATATAATGTAAAAGATATTAGGTAAAAATTGCATTCATGATCTCCAGGTTCCATCCTAAATTATGCATCTGGGATATTTCACTGAAAAGCTGTTCTCTGCTTTCTGAAGTCAATGTTGAATGGAGAGTTAATAAGAAAAGCATCAATGACAAGCATGTCTGCGCTCCTAAAGATCATTGTTTTGGAGTTTGAATGTCTATTTTACGTACCTTAAATAGTACGCCTGTTTTCCAGAGACACAATGTGGTACTGGTAGATTAGAAAATAAAATATACTTCAGGTCAGAAGGTCTCAGCTTTTCTACCACAGAAGAGCTGTATGACTTTAATATTAATAGCTACGTCATCTCTCTGAGAATTGTATCCCCAGGATTGTATATATTCATAACCTTTTGAAAGCTATAAAATAATTTTGATTATACAAGTTTTCTGGAAATTATTTCAAAGGGAATTCTCATTTAATAATGTAATTATTAAACTCATTTACAAAGTCCTAGTCTTTCAAACAGCAACAAGACCACCTCCTCATCTCATATAATTGACAGTTCCTAATTCCCCAGAAATACTGGGTACTTTTTTCATGATGCCTATAGTTAATACACCAAATATACTTGTTTCGCACTGTGAGTAATCAACTGAAATAGCTCCCTTTTATTAGTTGCTATATACGATGTTGGCTTACATTCTGATCTTTCTCTACATTTGGCAAAGTAGAGAGCAGAGCTTAAAAGTAGTAAAAGTAAATTATGTAAGTCATCTAGAGTAAGAGCAGAGTAAAAAAGTTATGCACAGAAAATCCCTTGAATAACTGGTACTGGCATAAATGGCACATATGAAGGAACCTCTTAACAAGTTCACTATTTTTAAGGGAGGAAGAAAAAATAATTATGGCTGTTCAATACCAGACGTAACAGTGGAGTTACATGACATTTCATTGCTGAAGTAGGCTGAGCATTCTTCTCCATGGTTTGCTTGAGGCACAAGCTTGAGGCTTTTAACTCATTTATCATGGGAAACAGCTGGGCTTACTGGACTGAGTGGGCTATATGGAGTGTTGACTGATTTAGTAACATTGGGTGGGATACTCATGCCCTTGGAACACATGATTCATTCATAAAAAGTGGAAATATTATTTTACCACGAACAATCACATTCGGATTGGTGCATGGCAGCAAGGTGCTTTCAAAGGTGAGCTTATCATCTTTTTGAAGTTGGGGGTGTATTAGTCCATTTTCATGCTGCTGATAAAGACATACCTGAGACTGGGCAATTTACAAAAGAAAGAGGTTTAATTGGACTTATAGGTCCACGTGGCTGGGGAGGCCTCACAATCATGGTGGAAGGCAAGGAGAAGCAAGTCACATCTTACATCCATGGCAGCAGGCAAAAAAAAAAAAAAAGCTTGTGTAGGGAAACTCCCATTTTTAAAACCATCAGATCTCGTGAGACTCATTCCCTATCATGAGAACAGTGCAGGAAAGACCCACCCCCATAATCCAATCACCTTCCACTGGGTTCCTGCCATGACATGTGGAAATTGTGGGAATTACAATTCAAGATGAGATTTGGGTGTGGACACAGCCAAACCGTATTAGGGGGGAATAAAAAGCAAAATGAAAATCTACAACCCAGAATCTGTCCTCAGTAATACCTGAGTATTCTCTAGCCAACCTCATTGTTTTGGATCAATAAGAAATAATAGTATTTGGGGGTTAAATGTTAATTTTTGGCATCGGACTACCTAGTTTTGATTCCAAATCTGCTACTTTATATTGGATATTATTTAACCTTCTTGAGCCTCAGTCTTTTTACCTGTGGATTAGGATTATTATGCTAACAGATCTGTAGGCTTGTTTATACTCATTAAATGAAATATGCATTTTGTGGTGTGTGCCAGTAAATGTTTAACAATCAGCTCTTGGGGTGAAGGGGATGTCAGTATCTGTTGATTTCCATGGTGTAAATGCTCCCACCTGGGCCATTCCGAGCTGGGAAGATGTGCACATGGTCAGCTGTGTGGAAATCACTTAGTGCTTGGAATATCCAAGGACTCAGTTATTGTAATTGGCTATTATAATATATTTTATCATTATTTTGTTATGGATTTTATTATTATTGAAATTCACTAAACAAAATTTGTACTCTCTCCTCTCTTGCCTTCCTACAAAATATAATGAATGTGTAAAAATTATAAAGTTGGGGATTGTAATGACAAAAAATAAAACATAGACAACAAAAATCCCCCTTAACTTCTCTTGTTTAGAGGGAAAAGCCAACTACCAGAAGACTCTTATTTAGGGTCTTGTTGTAGTTTATTTGATTTGGGCTAGCCAACCTCTCTTAGGCTGCTTTTCTCCTTGTAAAATATATGAAATAATCTGTGTTTTGCTCACTTTACTGGGAGGTTTAGTATTAAAATTTAAAACTTATGGGGAAATTCCTTGCTAACTTAAGTCTTATTTTGTATTCAGAATCACTGTTTCAGTAATCCAATTTATGGGATTTATTCTAAGGAAAGAATTACAAAGAAATAGGAAGTCTCTTAAAAATACCAAACAATTGGAAAGAACTAAAATTTGCATGAACATACTTAATCTATTTTAGTAATTTATCTTCGGTAAATACAATTGAATGTTATATTGGCATAAATGACTATTATGTTAACATATAGGATTATTACGCTAATGTTCTGTTAATGTTAATATAATATTAACTTTGTCACAGAAAATGTCTTCATTAATATAAAAAATTGTACTTTTCTAGGAGAAAAGCCTTATGACATACAGCAAAAAGTCACAGAACTATATTATATTACAAATGCAATAATGTAATATACAGTACATTTACAAAACGCGAGAAAGGAATACAAGAAGAATTAAAACTGGTGTTAGTAATGAATTTTGTAGCATAAAAGTCATGAGTAAAAATCAAATTATAAAAATGCATTATGAAAGTAGTTATAGGGTAATAAGGCATTAATGGAAATCCAATAAATAGAAAAACACCAGCTCAGAGAATCATTTCTTTCAAACTGGCTCTTTATATTTTTCCCGAGAAAAGACCTAGTTATTTGACTAATTACACCACAAAAGTGATTTTTCTGAGACCTGAGAATGGGAAGAGCAGCAATTTCCTTAAACCAGAGATATATTTAAAATTGGAGCTAGTGACAGCTCTTCTTTTCCAGATAAAACTCACTAAACTTACCACCGCTGCCTTGTCATGCCTGGGATCACCCCTGCACCCATCGAGAGAATGGTACATAAGAGATTTCTGATTGAGGCAGGACTTGTTTCCAATCCTGGCCCACATCCTCGTGCTCAGATGACCAAGTTTTGACTTATCATAAGCCACGACTTCATGGTCTTAGTCTTCCTTGACCTCCAATTTGGGCTGCCCTAAATGCTTGTCTTGCTTGTCTGAGTTTGAGACCACTTTTGCTTGACTTCTTACAAGAGTACACTTCTGTACAACTCCCTGGATCTCCACTCCCATTCACATCTTATGGCATATGTCCCAGTGCTACTGGGCACTCTGCAACTTATGATAACTTAGAGTAAGAATCGAATCTTTGTTTCCTCATTGGTCTGAATGACTGTTATCTTTGTGTGTGCATGTGTGAGGGAAGCTCTTAAAGAACACTGGAGTGAAACTTGGAATATGCAGTACAATGAAGTGCAGCTCAAATGCCTGACAGAGACAACAGCTGGCCTCTGTGACTATCAACAGGTTTTAACTCACAGTTTGCAAACACAAAATTATATAGGGGCAGGGTCAGAGGGCATAAAAGAGGGGAAGGTTGGTAAATTTTGTTAAGATCTAGAGCAATACTCTTTAGTGGCACTGTACACTGTGCAAATTCTGTGTGGAGTAGATAAGTGAGCTGCATAGAATGGGTCTTCAGGCTGCTAGTCTGCTCTAGTTCATGCCTGCTGTCAAACATAGGGTGGAGAGTAGCAAGGATGCTCATGCAGTGATGTGGCACGTCCAGCAGAGAGTGAATGCAGCCCCTCTGCCTGACCTCCTTTGCTTTGTTTCTCCTTCCTTGCCTCAGCTGGCCCCATAGGTTGCTCTGTTTTCCTTCTAAGAACAATCTGGGCTTGAGTCAGAAAGGTAGTTCCTTGCAGGTCTGACAAAGTAAAGAAAACCTTCTGATTCCTCACATTGTTTCCAGTGTCCCTGTTCATTCCTTCTTCATAAGCCCATTCAGTTCCCAGTTTCATTCACCAAGGAGAAAGAGCTAATACTTTCTCCTCTTCTTTCCATTAGCTCCAGTTTCTGGAGCATGACACCTGCATTCATTCTTTCAGAAATGAAAACCAGCTCTGCCTTCATGATTTATGCACAGCTTCCTTCCTTCACTCTTGTATCAAATGAAATGCTTGGGGCAAAGATGACTGTCCTCTAAGTGCAATATCTAGACTGATGGGCTCACAGTTTGATTAGGAAAAAGATTTTCTGTGGCTTGGACTCAGATGTTCAAATACCCTTAGGATCTTATCAAAAGCTGTAGTGAATCTACGAGGGTGTAGTTTTGATGTTTTTAAATATATTTAGTAGAGCTAAAGATAATTTTGCATTTCCTTTCTGTCAATATATTGATCAAAAATAATTGCTATAGATGTTGCGTACCCATTTACTATATCGTTAGCACTTTGTTGGGAGCTGTAGGGGATTTAGAGAAGAGGTAATCACAGTCTGTCCCTGAGAGTTTATAATACAGATGTGAACACACACTTATTTACATCTACCCCCCACACACATACAATCACACTCAGGAAAAGAGTACACACTAAAAGTCAGTATATAAACAATAACAGTTATCATCTGAGCTTCTATTAGGATGGGCAATTTAAGTGATCTTATGACCTCACAACAATTCTGAAAGTTGTCATTTCCCCCTTCTCCCATTTTCACATTATGAACTGAGGTTCAGAGACTTCACTCCTAGGTCGCTCAGGCAGTGCAATGGTAGAGCCAATGGTGTCTGATTCCAAAGCTGGTGCTCTTTCCTCTATATACATAGTTTTCATTCTTCACTGAGTATATGAATCAACTGAGGCACTTAAAAAAAATATGGATGTCTGGGCCATGCTGTCAGAAACCCTGCACATTTGTCACCTGGGCATTGATAGATTTAAAGAGCTCCAGGTGATTGTAATGTGTGGCCAAGGAAGAAGACCTATTATGCCATTGTGCAGTCAAATGCTGGGGAAAAAAAGTAGAGTCTGAAGAGAAAGTTCAGTGGGTAAGAATGTACAGCAGGTGAGCTGGGATGAGACCTTTTCTCCTAAAACAAATGCTCCAAAACACATACTTACAGGTTACACATTTTGCTCCAGATTTGCAACAATAAGTCTTCCTGACTTCATCAGATTCTGGTCTTTAAAGGAAAGGTAAGTGGATGAAATTCATAATATGTGCATATTACTCATTCCTGATTACACTGTGTCTTGACCTCTTTATCTCATTTGAGCATTAAAACAATCTGGGGTGTGATGGGTCAGGTAATTTATTTTGCCAATGAGAAAACTGTGGTTCAGAGTGAGGAAGTGGCTTACTAAGCATCACTTGGCTAGACAGTGACCCCATCCAGTGTTCATTTCATTGCACTACACAGATTCTGCTGCTCCCACAGCACTGGAACTTCGTGGCACTTCTGCAAATTGAACGGTGAGATCAATAATTGAAGAAGCTACTAATTGAATGGTGTGAAGGATATGGCTATATTAAAAGACATCACCACTCTCTCAAGCACTCCTTAAGTTCCTAAGACAGATGCAGCTCAGGCTGTATTATCATAATCATCCCTCTAAATAAATTATTCAGATTAGGCCATGAATGCTCATGAGTTTGTGAAATGTAGATAAGCACATTTCCCCCCAAGCTACTTGCTCAGGCGTTAATATGCACTCCTTCGCCCCTTTCCTCTCCCAAATATAATGGACTGAAGCACTTCAGACCATGACCAGGTAGGTGAAGGAACAGGAATGCCCAATGAAGCGCTGGTAAAGCATCAAATTAGTAGTTTTCAGCAAAGCTACTTTATTTGGCCAGTGCTTCCAGAAAAACAAGTTGTTACAGAATAATTAATTTGAAGCAGGCAGCTACATGAAGCTGCCACAACAGAACAAGAAGCTAAAATACCAGATGGTGCTATCAATGAACAGCAGATGTTTGCCAGTGAGCTGGGATCTGTGGTTTTAATTCCCAGAGTGAAATGATTTTCTAAAACAGAGAAGAGCAGTGTTATGGGTCTCATTTGTGGAACTGCTGCACACTGTGAAACTCACTGGTTGGGAGACCCAGGTCGTTCTGTGCAAAGTGGCAGAGAAAAGTCAGCATAGCTGTCTTCTTGGCCTATTGTAAATCACTTTAGATTTCTAGGAAACTTGAGGGAAAATGGGGACTTCTGGTCATATGACATTCAAGAAATCTGTTAATTGGTCGTGGAGAATAAAGAAGGAAAGATGAGAAAGTTTCTAAATGATTAAGATGTATCTTCTATGGAATAAAATAATAATATTGAAGACAACTAAAAAATATATAAACCAAAAATGAAGAGGTAAAAATTACCCACATGCACATTTAATTCTTCAAAAAAGTATCTATTGCAAATATTTTCTTAACAATTATTAATAATATCATTTACATATTATTTGCACATGAGAACTTAGAATTCCCATCTTGGAGCCACCAGATCTGACCTTAAATTCTAGCAGCGACTCAGGGTTGCATATTAGGCTATTTTACTTTCACATAATAGATAGTTAATTGAATAGGAAATGATTGAATCCAAGAAAGAGTTGGGAAACTGGGCCTTGGATCAGACAATTCCTCTTCTTCCAAAGAATTAAAGGTGATCAAGGGGCAGCTTGGAAAACCTTATCAGGATAGAAGCCATGTGAAGCTCAGATAGGAAGGGGCTGGCAAGCCTGCTGCCATTCCCATACAGCATGCATCCAGAGAGCCTTCTGTGTCAACATTTCTCAAGAGAGAGCAAGAAAGCACCTGGGTTTATGTGCCTCTTAAGCCTTTGTGGTTTGTGACCTCTATTCTCTCTGGTTCATTTATCTGGAAGCATGCTGCCATCTCCTAAGGAATGTGAAGGACTTCTGACAGGCAGCTTTTTTTCAACATGTAGACAAGAGAGACGACAAGCAGATAAAATGCTGGGAAGCTCATACATACTTTCCCTCTGGTTTATAAAACTGCTTTATTTATATCAACAAAGGAAAAAATGTGACTGAGAATGGGCCTTTTTTCACTTCTTATGCATTTTTTTTTTTTTTTTTTTTTTTAAGATGGAGTCTCGCTCTGTCACCCAGGCTGGAGTGCAGTGGCGCGATCTCGGCTCACTGCAAGCTCCGTCCCCCGGGTTCACGCCATTCTCCTGCCTCAGCCTCCCGAGTAGCTGGGACTACAGGTGCCCGCTGCCACGCCTCGCTAATTTTTTTGTATTTTCAGTAGAGACGAGGTTTCACGTTGTTAGCCAGGACCCTCTCGATCTCCTGACCTCGTGATCCACCCGTCTCGGCCTCCCAAAGTGCTGGGATTACAGGCGTGAGCCACCGCGCCCGGCCTCTCATGAATCTTTTCTAAGTGGCAAGAACTGATTGCTCATGGAAAATGTTGGAGAAATGAAAACGAAAGCGTTTCCCAAACCGGATATCTTCTCCATAAAGGTAGTAGAGAGAGAAAAAAAGCAGTTATGTGATGCGCATCACAGGCAATCGCTAAGAGATTTGAGAGAACTCTTACCCTTCCAGATAGTCAAGCAATAGAGGCAACACACTGCACACACGTTTTCAATATAAACAATAACTGGTCGTCAAATACGAGGCTTCACCAGCACCAACTGTGGCTCATTTCATCTTAGATTCACCTGGCAATTGGAGTGATCACCTGTGTTGGCCTATCGGCTTTATCCAGAGGAGAAACAAACTTCTCATATCCGAATGACAGGAGGTAGTTTTGCAACTGGGGACAAAGTGCCTAGTTAGGCTCCTAACCTCTGGCAGAACCATAAGAAACGTTACACAGATCCCGGAGAAAGACGTTCCTGAGTCATAAAGCTGACAAAAGGCCTATCTAGTTTTCAACAGGATATACATACATTTCAAAGAGAGGAGAAAGGATTTTCGTACGATTTTCTAAGGTAAATACTCCGAGAATCTCTTTGCTTATTTTCACAGGGAGGATTAAACCTCTTAATTTAAATTTTTAGTTATCTTTACAAAAACTAATTTTCACTATTGTCTAGCATCTGTCTTGACAAAAAATGTTCAGGCTTTTGCTTTCAGAAACTTTCTACTGTGCTAACATGAGACAAGGGGATTCAAGATGAAGCAAATAAGAAAGCCACAGGTAACTCAATGAATAAGAAACCAATTGTGTATGATATTTTAGCAAGATTTTCTTCATTTGCCTTCCTACCTATAACCTTCCTACCTGTAACCTTGGCATCTAAATGCTGCTGTGTCTCCCCAATCGCAACTCAACCACTGAAGAACAACAAAAAAAGTGGGGAGGGTGCGGGGGAAGTGGGAAGCCAGACTTTTTTTAAAGGGCTATTAGCATAGCTCTGACTTGGACAGTTTTGAAAGTCAACTGGAGGTGGGGCGCGGTGGCTTACTCCTGTAATCCCAGCACTTTGGGAGGCTGAGGCAGGCAGATCACTTGAGGTCAGAAGTTCGAGGCCAGCCTGGCCAACATAGCGAAACCCCATCACTACTAAAAATACAAAGATTAGCTGGGTGTGGTGGCACGTGCCTGTAATTCCAGCTACGCAGGAGACTGAGGCAGGAGAATCACTTGAACCTGGGAGGCAGAGGTTGCAGTGACCCAAGATGGCGCCACTGCACTCCAGCCTGGGTGACAGAGGGAGACTCCATCTCAAAAAAAAAAAAAAAAAAAGATAGTCAGTTGGAGTTCATATCTGGTTAACACTATCTTCTGGCTGTCATTTTGACCTAGTAATTTGAACCAAGTTGCTGCAAACTCAACAGGTAATAATAAAGGAAGTGTAAGGCAAGCTGAGTATACTAGAGAGGCAAAACATACAGTGAAGAGTGCACGCCCATTTACAGGAACAGCAACTACTCAGCTTCAGCTCATTGCTGCAGGAAGTAGAGTCTGATGTTGTCGGATATTAACATTTTTATATAGAAGCTGGAAATCTGATTTTTTAATCTAAAATTTTCTGATGTTTAAATGTTGGAAAATAATTTAAAACATGTGGGCCAAAAAAAAAAAAAAATTGTATGTTTCCTCTGAATTTAACCCAAGTCCTGACTTTAATGGGCCATAAGCTTTGGAGGACAGAAGCTGTCTTCAGCTTTCTTTTTGTTACCTACAATCTGCACTACAGCATGGGTACACCTAGACCTTCAGAAAAGACTGACAGGCACAGAAGGCTGGCATCTCCCATCCTGGACCAGGTCAAAATAATCACATTCACCAAATAGAAATAAATAGATACTATCGTCTGTGCCTGTATTTAATGAAGGTTTTTTTGACATTTGTCCTTCTTCCCCTCTGAGGATCTGAGCTCTGTGGAGAAGATAATCCTCCCAATTCTTTTATTCAGGTGTTTCCCTCCCCTCTCTCAATCTTTACCTGCTTATCCAGATTCAGAGTGGAAGGACTAGAAAATTCTTGCCTTTCCAGAGGTAGTAGCCCTTAACCCACTGGCAGATGTCACGTTGGTAAATATTGAATGGTTTGACAGTAACTAGTATATGGAAATGGATTTCTTCCTGCATGCCTAAGCTTAATCTAAACTTGATAATCAGTTTCTCTTTCATTCATGCTTTGAACCTTTAATAGAAGGGTACAAGAAAATATGTATATTTAATTCCTGACTTAGAATACTCTAATTTTCTGGTGTCTAGGCTGGGATGAGATATGGGTGTTGTGGATAGCCAGTGGTCTTCAATAAATGCCTGTGATGATGCTAGTGTTCCAATATCGGTCATGTATCGATTGCTAATTATCAAATGCTGGGACTACATTAATTAGACACAGTACTCTGAGGCTATGGATGGTAACCCATTAGCTCAGAAATGCAAGAATGTCACTTACATTCATTTAAAGTAACATAATTTTAGCTCAGCATCATTCATCTAGACTGTATATCAATTCTGTTTCAGTTTTATGGGGACCTTTCTATCTGCAGGATTATGCCAGATCTTGAGTTACAGGTAGCAACCAGAAAGGAGAGACAGAGCCTCTCCTTTCCTTACATACTTGCTGCTGACATCTTCATTGTCCAAGTCTTCTGGGGTGCTCTTCTTATCGATTCCTTCCATGGAATGGGAGACTCAATGAAAAAAGTGGTACAGGTGGTCTCATTCCCAAGTGACCCTCATGTCTAGTCTTCTCTTGAGGCTGTTTAGGAGCTGGCTTAGGACCCTGTCCTCTCACCTGCTCAGGGTGTGGCACTCTCTCTCCTCCCCCAGTGCAGGGGCACTACTTCCTTACCTTCAGAAAAGCACACCCTTGTACCCCTTCCACTCTGCTGCAGAGACAGGAAAAACTTATGTGCATTTATCTTTACCACATCCTTGCATTGCTTCAAATCACAATCATGAACCCAGAACAACATGGATTGTGAGATAAATCCAGGTAGTTAGAAATTTAGAATGCTCAATATTTATCAGACTATCTAAGGATAGTTTTTTCTGCCATGTAGTTTCTGAGAAGTTACTAACTTATTTATTTTATGCAGACATCTGATTTATTGACCTTTACAAACCTGTATGTAGACATATTTGTACTTGTATTTTGGCAATGCTGAAGATTAGTGATTCAGAGCAGTTCAGCCGTTTGAATGAGGTCACAGAGGGACTTTCTAATTAAAAAGGTTACATGCTATTTAGAACACACACAAATACATGCACACATTCAGCTGGCTATCTTTTCACCTGAGTATGAGCCATCACAGAGTAAATGTCACTAGGAGTGATAATTGGGTTCATACTTTACAAGAATAAAGCACTGAAATGTAAAACACCAAGGAAGACTAATACAATACATCTATTAGCCACAAGACTTGTGTTTGCAAGTATCAGAAACCCAACTAAAATTTTGTTTTATAGGAACATAAAAAATGTATTGGCTTGAACCCCAAATTTCAGAACAGATGGATGTAGGGGCTCAATTTATATTCACCAGTATATTGCCCCCACCCACCTCTCTCTCTCTCTCTCTCTCTCTGCCTTTCTCTCTCTCTCTCTGTGTGTGTGTGTGTGTGTGTGTGTATGTATGTGTCTCCCCTCTGGATGTTTTCATTCTCTGGCAGCCTTCCTCTTCTTTATGTAAAAGAGTGAGATCCTGGCTTACGCAGTCATTACAGCTTATGATCTCTTAAATAAAGACATCTTTCTTCACCCAGCATCCAAAGTTGGTCTTTTAAAATGGTCTCTCGTTAGTCCTTGTTGTCACCTTCCCAGACTTCCGGTATACAGACAGTGTCCCTTGACTGACAGTCCCCAACCCTGCCCCAGGTCACAGAGATTCTGGGAGAGGATATTCCTAAAAGAAAGGACACTAGAAAGCAAACAAAGTAACAACAGGTGGTGACAATGTCTGACATTCAAACTTTACTACAAATGAATGATTTTGACAGTTTCCTGGGAACAGGTTTGGACAGGGTTTCTTTCTTGCTTAGAGTCTTTGCCTAAAATCGTGTTGACTATGCTTAGGTCCTGAAAATGTCATGTAAATCAACATGCCTGCTTCAAACATGCTCCCACACTCGAGAGCTCAAGAGTTAGCACCGTATAATGATGGATGACATGGATGCAGATGATTGAAATCATAATTAGTAATTGTGATCAAGAATTACTTATCCTATGATTTTATTCACCTCTTCTAGATTTTTTTCTAACTCTTCCAATGGTTTTTCTCTTCTGTTGCATCATTCCTAACCAGGGAAACAGGAATGAGATCTGCTATTGCTTTTAGTTTTATTTCGTAGCTTCCACCCCATGCACACAGAGCCCTGAACTGTGTCAGGATCCTGACTGTCATGTAAGTCCATGTAGAAAGCTCTTGAGGGAACAACATGCCATGGGGCTTTAAATTTCCATGAGCATCAGCTGCCCTGGGCACCATGCAGCCACTGCATCCTCTTGATTAAAAAACAAATTACCTATTCCTCTAAAGGTAGAGTGACCAAACAGACACTGAATTATTTCTTCTCACCATTTGAAGCCTAATTTGAGGTTCTTATGAGTTTACAATGACAGGAGAGAATGAAAATAGTAGTGATGAATTTTGAGGTACTGAGAAGTGACAACAGAAAGATGTATTTAAACTGAAGCATTCAAATCACTCTTCTAGTCTTAACTCATTAACCTTCTTGCCATCTTACAGAGAGAGGCAGCAAGTTATCAAGCAGCGTTTAGTCAGTATCTACCTAAATGTATAATGCTGTACTGGAGGCTTTGCAGAATGAAAAATAATAGAAGGCATCACTGGTTTCCTTTGCACCATGGTCATTACCATCACCGTAACAGTTAACATTCACTGAGGGTTTAGTATGTGCCAGGCACAGTCTTAAGCACCTTATATATATTGCCTCATTTAATTCTTATCACAACTCTACAAGGTAGTACATCAGTCATGACTCTTTCAATTACAAATAAGAAAAGCCCAATTCAAGCTATCTTAAGCAATAACAATAACAGCAGCAGCAGTAGCAACAACAGCCCCTCAAAATACTGGGAAGGGTTGGTGAGGCTATGTGAATCAGGTATAAAAAGCTCCAGCTCTTATTCACTTTTCCTTTTCCATCCCCCTTTAACTTGGGCTTCAGGCCTTCCATAAACATGCTTCCCTATTATGGCAGAACTGGTTGATGCCTGCAGCCATAAGTAGCAGTCCAGCCTGCTTGCTTCCCCTGTGAAATCCCAAGGAAAAACACTGATCAACTTGACTTAGGTAACATGTCTGTCCTTAATCAATTGTAAGAGTGTTCTCATTGGCCAGTTCTGGGTCATATTGAGGTCTAAGGAAAGAAATCTCATGACTAGCAGCCCCACTAGAATTTGCACTGTGTGGTAGAAGGGGCAAACACAATAATCAGACATCTATCCCTCGTAAATTTCATCATAAAGATACCAAACTTAGGGAAATCATCTGTATATAAGTGGCTGAACGGCATTTGATTGTAGGTTTGACAGTTTGAAAGCCCATGCTCTTAGTCACTGACCATACAGACCCACATTGCTTCCTAGTTCCTATCTTAAAGGTATTTACTTATCTGGGTGTGATGGTGCACACACACATAGTCCAGCTACAAACAGATAGTAGCACAGTCCTGGCTACTTAGGGTGCTGAGGCGGGAGGATCAGATCATTTGCATCTGAGAGGTCGAGGGTACAGTGAGTTGTGCTTGTGCCACTACACTCTAGCCTGGGTGACAAAATGAAACCCTGACTCAAAAAAAAAAAAAAAAACAAAAAACTATTCAGTATATTTTGCAGTGACTGTTACTATTATGCACAACTCTAGGTAATGGATACACAATAATGTAAAAGCAGATAAAGGAGAACCAGATTCTTCACTTAAATTCTCTAAGCCTATAAAGTAAGGGACCCTAGAGCAGGGTTAAAATGAATTATAAAAGAGTTTGTAAAGGAAAAAGAATTTAATTATGTAGATTGGAAGAAAGGTATGTGATTGGTTAACTAGAAAAGAGGGAGAAATGCTGCTTTGCTTAATTATGTTTGACAGTAAAATATTATTTTCTAGTTCCTGCTAGATCTTTATTTCTAGCACAATATTATAAAACTTAGAGTTAAGGAGAAGTGGGTCAAGGCCTGGTGTGGTGGATCATGCCTGTAATTCCAGCACTTTGGGGGGCCGAGGTGGGCAGATCACCTGAGGTCAGGAGTTCCATACCAGCCTAGCCAACATAGTGAAATCCCATCTCTACTAAAAATACAAAAATTATCTGGGCCTGATGTTGCATGCCTGTAATCCCAGCTACTGGGAAGGCTGAGACATGAGAATCACTTGAACCCAGAAGGCGAAGTTTGCAGTGAGCCGAGGTGGCACTACTGCACTCCAGCCTGGGTGACAGAGTGAGACCCTGTCTCAAAAAAAAAAAAAAAACAAAAAAAGGGCCAGGTGTGGTGGGGTGGCTCATACCTGTAATTTTTGTACTTTGGGAGGCTGAGGCAGGTGGATCACCTGAGGGCAGGAGTTTGAGATCAGCCTGGCCAACATGACCAATCCTGTCGATATTAAAAATACAAAAATTAGCTGGGCTGGGTGTGGTGGCATGCACCTGTAGTCCCAGTTACTCAGGAGCCTGAGGCACGAGAATCGCTTCAACCCGGGAGGCAGAGGTTGCAGTGAGCCGAGATTGCGCCACTGCACTGCAACCTGGGTGACAGAGCGAGACTCTATATTAAAAAATAAATAAATAAATAAATAAATAAATTAAGGGGATCAAGCCCCAGTTTAGCTGCTCACATTTAACTTTGGACACATCATTTAAACTCTGGTCTCAGTTCTTTGTCTACAAAACAGGTGCTAACACGTTCCATTCCACAGAGTTCTCAGGGGATTCAAATACTAGAGCAAATACAAAAGTGTTTTGTAAAGCTAAAAATACCATCCAAGTGGATGACTGTATCATTATTTCTTATTACTTGCTTCCTCCTAGACATAAAACGGACAACTTTTCCTGACAGACTTTCTAAAATTAGAGGGAAAGCGATACCATATTACAATAGTAGTTTTATAAACAACTCTCTCTGAATTTTTCTTTGCTAGCCAGTCTTCCACAGCAGGACTATTATAGAATAAATTCTGTGTCCAACAAAATGTTTCATTTGCAACTAAATTAAAAGAGTTCCCTTATGTTTACACATTCCCTTATGCTTACACAAGGTAAGCAGGACAGCCTTCTTGACAGCCTTCTTCCTGGTTATTCATTCATAGTCTTATGTATCTCACCTGAATATTCACATGCTTAACAAAAATTCCTCTTTGTTAACACTCAAAGTCATCCCTAAGCATTTTCTTAGTAACTCCAAAAGAGTATGAGGCTTTTGATGCAGGATTTTTGTTCCTTTAGCTTAGCTAGGTCCAGGTTCTTGTCTCATGACTAGGAAAAATTAGGCATGCAGAAGCCATCAACTGAGTGGAGTAGAATTTATTAAGCAAAAGGAAAACTCTCAGCACAGAGAGCAGTCCTGAAAAGCAGGTTTCTGGTTATCCCCTCACAGTTGAATACCAGGACTGGGATTTTAGGTGAGGAGTTGTGGGATGGAAAGCTGTTGCTTTTTATTACAAACCTATCTTGAATTTTTGTTTAATCATGAACATGTATTACTTTGACAAAAATACTTTGATATAAATAATTAATGAGAAACAATATAAATATGGCATCAATTAAGATAATTTGAGATGAGACAAAATGTGAATTAAATCCTACAACGCTGGTATGGGCTTCATGGATTGGCAGTTTATAAAATTCCCCAGAAAGTAGCGATAGTCTAAAGTTCTTACTGTGTATCAGGAATTATTTTTAGAGCTTTATAAATAGCAACTTACCGAACCTTCACAAAACCCTTAGAGGTAGGTACTACTATCCCCATTTTACAGAGGAGGATGCAGAGTAACAGAGAGTTAGGTAAGTTTAAACCAGTAGCTTCAGAGTTACTACACCTACACCCATGTGATTCTGATACACGTAAGATCTGAGAACATTGATTTACAGGATACAGAAATGTGCGATGGTGGCAAGTTTACTATTGAAGAATTATGGCACTAAGCATCAGAAAAATAGAAAAATGACTAAAACTGATTATTTCCAGGAGTGGAATTTCAGGTGAGGAGTCATGGGATGGAAAGCTGTTGATTTTTATTATAAACCTATCTTGAATTGTTGTTTAGTCATGACCACGTATTACTTTGATGTAAATGCTTTGATATAAATAATTAATGAGAAATAATATAAATATGGTATAAATAGAACTTGAGACAAATTGTCTCTACTATACCCACATGATTTTGATACACGTAAGATCTGAGAACATTGATTTATAGGATAAATTTGTGGAGGCTTCCAATATAAAATTTCTAAGATACAGCTTGGGAAATACTGCAGTAGCAATTTACTGGCCCTTACTTTTGCTTCTAAACCAAGATCTTAGGCCAAGGTATTTCCATCAAACTCTGGATCTGTATATCTTACTTTTTTTTTTTTTTTTTTAATTATACTTTAAGTTCTAGGGTACATGTGCATAACGTGCAGGTTTGTTACATATGTATACATGTGCCATCTTGGTGTGCTGCACCCATCAACTCGTCAGCACCCGTCAATTCATCATTTATATCAGGTATAACTCCCTAATGCAATCCCTCCCCCCTCCCCCCTCCCCATGATAGGCCCCAGTGTGTGATGTTCCCCTTCCTGAGTCCAAGTGAGCTCATTGATCAGTTCCCACCTATGAGTGAGAAAATGCGGTGTTTGGTTTTCTCTTCTTGTGATAGTTTGCTAAGAATGATGGTTTCCAGCTGCATCCATGTCCCTACAAAGGACGCAAACTCATCGTTTTTTTATGGCTGCATAGTATTCCATGGTGTATATGTGCCACATTTTCTTAATCCAGTCTGTCACTGATGGACATTTGGGTTGATTCCAAGTCTTTGCTATTGTGAATAGTGCCGCAATAAACATACGTGTGCATGTGTCTTTGTAGTAGCATAATTTATAATCCTTTGGGTATATACCCAGTAGTGGGATGGCTGGGTC
>NW_022302740.1:0-3402 GCF_002776525.5 Piliocolobus tephrosceles | reverse complement strand
CTTGCTTCTGGTTCATAGACAGCCATGTTTCTACCATGTCCTCACATGACAGAAGGGATGAGGGAGTTGTCTATGGTGCCTTTGATAGGGGCTACTAATCCCACTCCTGTGGTCCCTGCCTTCATGATCTAATCATCCCCCAAGGCCCTACCTCCAAATATCATCACATAGGGAATTCGATTTCAACACGTGAACTTGAAGGGGACAATAGCATTTGGTTTATAGCATCAGGTTACCCAGAGCCTGTTGCACTCAGAGGAAATCCAAAATCTTCTATAAGTATTTGCTGGTCCCCTCTGGGCTTAGGGAAATCTTTAATTGCAGCTCTTCATTCAGCTTGGTCCAAGCTTAAATTCTACATTTGCCTGCATAACTTATCCAGGTGACAGAGGGAAGTTTAGATGCAACTGACAATTTGAGTTTTAGGACAATTGATGGAAGAAGGCTTGGCATCTGGATGAGAAGTGGAGGGAGAATAGAACAAAGGCGCAGAAGGAGAGTGAGCACAATGAGAAAGGGGAAGAGGGACGTCTGGTCATAAGGGCCAACTGGAGGTCCGGGAAGGTAATTTTCCTTGGATTTTTAACTCAGACCACATATCACATCAGAATCGCCTGAGGGAGACATTTTCAATGCATATTCCTGGGTTTCTTCTCTTGGAAATTTTTATTTCTTAAATCTTGAGTTGTGCCAATTTATCTGTATTTATCATAAGAATTTTAGATAATTCTCACTTATCCAGAACTCCAGGTGATACCTCACAAGAGAGACTGCTACACTGTGGTGCATTGGCAAGACTGCAACTTTAAGAAGTGTGACTTTTATTGCTGCTGAATTATTATATCTCATACCCATTTGAAAGTAAAGGATATAAAGTGCTTAGGTTGAACAGAAAGTCCTCTGCCATAGGGAACATCTTCAGCAGCCACACTAGCAGAGGGATGGGTGGTAATGGTGGAGTGGATGGCTCTTCGCTTCTGACAGGGTGTCTGCTTATGTGTTAAACAAAATAGTACGGTATATATTTCATCAAGAAATCTGCTAAAAAATGAAATAAAATAAGTTCATATTCTTAAGAGGCACAGTGTTTGCTATGGCAGCAAGACCAAAAGGCTTAAGTATCAAAAATGTGCATAGTAGTTACAAACATTTTTGCATAAATAAAACAATGTGAGTATCTACATATAACAATAACTCATGCAAAAAATATTTTTAACTGAGATTGAAATCATTTTATACACAACAAATGTTATCGCTGTATTTTGAGGTAATATATCGTTTGTATATAGATGTTATAAATAATACTTATTTAAGTTATTCATCATTTATACAACAAATAATTCTTTGGAATCTACAAAATGCTGGTTTTGTTCTAGGCACTGAATGTACAAATTGATTTAAAATATAATATTTGTTCTTAGAGTGTGTTAGATTAAAAAATACAAAATAGGCCTGGCATAGTGACTCACACCTGTCATTCCAGCACTTTGGGAGGCTGAGACAGGTGGATTACCTGAGGTCAGGAGTTCAAGACCAGCCTGACCAACATGGTAAAACTCCATCTCTACTAAAAATACAAAATTAGCCGAGGGTGGTGACACATGCCTGTAATCCCAGCTACTCTGGAGGCAGAGGCAGGACAATCGCTTGAAACCAGGAGGTGGAGGTGGCAGTGAGCCGAGATCACACCATTGCACTCCAGCCAGGGCAACAAGAGCAAAACTCTGTCTAATATATACAGATTGTACTGCTGCAAAGAAGAGTTACTAATAAAAAACTTCAGGAAACCTAGTGTGATCACTTTTAATAGAAATGGATATTTTAATACAAGTCTCTTGTTTTTTTCTTGTGGAAATAAATGACAAGATGGAATTTCTGGGTGTTGGGTATCTGAATATTTCAGTAGAGCAGGTATGGTCAGTTTTTCAGAGACATTTTACCATCTTACTTGCCCATTGGCAGCTCATAAGATATTATGTGGAACAACATCCTCTCCAACAACCTCTACTAGCAGTCTTTGCAAAGTTTGTCAATTAAATGAGTGTTTTTATGCTTTTGTTTTTCTTTTTATTTTTTGAGACAGTGTCACCCTATCACCCAGGCTATAGTACTGTGTCATGATCTTGGTTTACTGCAGTGTCTGCCTTCCAGGTTCAAGTGATTCTCTTGACTTGGCCTCTCAGGCAGCTGGGACTACAAGTGCCCCCACCACACCCAGCTAATTTTCATAATTTTAGTAAAGATGGATTTCACCATGTTGGCCAGGTTGTTCTCAAACTCCTGACCTCAGATGGTCCACCCGTCTCAGCCTCCCAAAGTGCTGGGATTATAGTCATGAGCCACCACACTTGACTGGGTTTTCTTTTCATTTTTTTTCTTTTTTTAAAATATATACTTTAAGTTCTGGGATAAACGTGTAGAATGTGCAGGTTTGTTACATAGGTATACATGTGTCATGGTGGTTTGCTGCAAAATGGGTGTAGGTTTTGCAGGTAATTGTTATATTATTAAAAGATAACAGAATACCTAGCTAAAAAGAATGCAAGGAGGCATTGATGGGCACATGTTTACCGAGTACATCCTGATTTCAGAATTAAAACTAATCCAATTTATGCCTCTGCAGTCCAATAAAATTTTTCCTTAAGAATCCAGAGATCAGACATTCATTTCAGCCACCACTCCAATATGGTTTTCCACCTACTCACTCCAACGAAGCTGCTCATATCAAAACATAAGTGCTATCCATATTGCTAAATTATAAATTGAACCGTAACTCCTCGGCCTTTGTCTTAATTTATGTATCAGCAGCATTGCACACAGTTAATCTCCACCTCCTCTTCGTGAAACTTTTCTTGATAGAATTCCAGAACACTTAACCTACTTTCCCCCACCACATTTTTGATAATTACCCCTAGTCCTTTTGTGCAGGTTTCATCTTTACTATTTTTTAAATGTTAGAGAACCATTAGGCTCTGGACTTTGACTTCTTATCTTTCTTCTCTTTGCTTTCTCACTAATTTTTGTGTCATTAATTTCCTGATATTTCATATTACACCTAAACTCTGGACACTACACCCAACACTCCCTGACTTATCCACTTGGATGTCAGTCAGGAATCTCAAAATTAATGTCTATATGGAGCCGCTGGTACTCCCCAAACTTGCTCTTCCCCATTCTGTTTAATGGCAATTCCCATTTTATAGTTTCTCAGCTCAATATACTTGGTGTCCCCTTTTTATTCTCTCTGTCTCTGTAGCTCTGTCACTCTCTTTCTGTATCTGATTCTCTCCCCCCTCCTCTCTCTTGCTCACTGTCACTCTTGCTCTCTCTCCCTGTTTCACACACACACAAACACACACACACAGACACACATATTTTCAGATCTGATGTGTATGGATTCCT
>NW_022302739.1:0-1914 GCF_002776525.5 Piliocolobus tephrosceles | reverse complement strand
TGAGACGAATTCACAGGTCACAAAGAAGTTTCTCAGGAAGCTTCTTTTCCGTTTTTAACTGATGATATTTCCTTTTCCAGCGTCGGCCTGAAAGCATTGCAAAGTAGAACTTCTCAGTTTCCCCAAAGACAGTGTTAGTGGCCTGCTCCATGAAACATAAGTGTAACTCTGTGAGATGAATGCACACATCAGAGAGAAGTTTCTAAGAAAGCCTCTTTGCAGTTTTCCGCTGAGGACACTTGCTTTGTCACCGTAAGCTTCATTACGCTAAGAAGAATCCCATTGCAGATTCCAAGCAATCTGCCATAGCAAACTGATAGCTGGAGAGAAACGTGTAACTCTGTGAGTTGCACTCACACATAGCAATGCAGTTTCTCAGAATGCTTCTTGCCACTCTCTGTCTGAGGATATATCCTCTTTCACCATAGGCCTCAATGAGCTCCCAAATATCACTTTGCAGAATCCAAGACAACAGTCTTAGCAAACTCTGCCAAGAAGCAATGTGTGGAACTCTGTGTGATGAAGTCACATATCAGAACGCAATCTCTCAGAAAGCTTCCTTCTAGTTATTATGTGCTGAGATTTCCTTTTTCGCCATGGGCCCCAATTGGATCCCAAATATCACCTTGCAGATTCTAGGAAGAGAGTGTGAGCAAACTGCTTCCTGAGGACAAAGACGTAACTCTGTGAGACGAAATCACAGATCACAAAGAAGTTTCTCAGAAAGCTTCTTGCCCGTTTTTAACTGATGATATTTCCTTTTTTCAGCCTCGGCTTGAAAGCATTGCAAAGTAGAACTTCTCAGTTTCCCCAAAGACAGTGTTAGTGGCCTGCTCCATGAAACGTAAGTGTAACTGTGAGAGATAAATGCAAACATCAGAGAGAAGTTTCTAAGAAAGCTTCTTTGCAGTTTTCCTCTGAGGACACTTGTTTTGTCACCCTAAGCTTCATTACGCTAAGAAGAATCCCATTGCAGATTCCAAGCAAACTGCCTTAGCAAACTGATAGCTGGAGAGAAACGTGTAACTCTGTGAGTTGCACTCACACAGAGCAATGCAGTTTCTCAGAATGCTTCTTGCCACTCTCTGTCTGAGGATATATCCTTTTTCACCATAGCCGTAAATGAGCTCCCAAATATCACTTTGCAGAATCCAAGACAACAGTCTTAGCAAACTCTGCAAAGAAACAATGTGTGGAACTCTGTGTGATGAAGTCACATATGCGATATCAATCTCTCAGAAAGCTTCCCTCTAGGTATTACGTGATGATATTTCCTTTTTCAACATGGGCCCCAATTGGCTCCCAAATATCACCTTGCAGATTCTAGGAAGAGAGTGTTAGCAAACTGCTTCCTGAGGACAAAGATGTTACTCTGTGAGACGAATTCACAGGTCACAAAGAAGTTTCTCAGGAAGCTTCTATCCCGTTTTTAACTGACGATATTTCCTTTTCCAGCGTCGGCCTGAAAGCATTGCAAAGTAGAACTTCTCAGTTTCCCCAAAGACAGTGTTAGTGGCCTGCTCCATGAAACATAAGTGTAACTCTGTGAGATGAATTCACACATCAGAGAGAAGTTTCTAAGAAAGCCTCTTTGCAGTTTTCCTCTGAGGACACTTGCTTTGTCACCGTAAGCTTCATTACGCTAAGAAGAATCCCATTGCAGATTCCAAGCAATCTGCCATAGCAAACTGATAGCTGGAGAGAAACGTGTAACTCTGTGAGTAGCACTCACACATAGCAATGCAGTTTCTCAGAATGCTTCTTGCCACTCTCTGTCTGAGGATATATCCTCTTTCACCACAGGCCTCAATGAGCTCCCAAATATCACTTTGCAGAATCCAAGACAACAGTCTTAGCAAACTCTGCCAAGAAGCAATGTGTGGAACTCTGTGTGATGAAGTCACATATCAGAAC
>NW_022302738.1:0-3227 GCF_002776525.5 Piliocolobus tephrosceles | reverse complement strand
TTGGTAAAGCACAGTATTTGGGTGGGAGTTACCCGATTTTCCAGGTGCTGTGTGTCTCAGTTTCCCTTGGCTAGGAAAAGGAATTCCCTTCCCCCTTGTGCTTCCCAGGTGAGGCGATGCCTCACCCTGCTTCAGCTCTCCCTGGCCGGGCTGCACCAGCTGACCAGTACCCATTGTCCAGCACTCCCCAGTGAGATGAACCTGGTACCTCAGTTGAAAATGCAAAAATCACCCGTCTTCTGTGTCACTCACGCTGGGAGCTGGAGGCTGGAGCTGTTCCTATTTGGCCATTTTGGGTGCCACCTCCTGAATATATCATTCTGCTTTCTCCTGGCCTGTAAGATTTTTGCTGAGAAGTCTTCCTAGGCATATTGGAGCTTCTTTATATGTTATTTGCTTATTTATTTTCTCTTACTGCTTTCCAAATCCCCTTTTTGTCTGAGCTTTGACAGTTTTATTATAATATGTCTTGGAGTAGCCTTAGGTGTATTGAATCTCATTGGTGATCTTGATCTTCTTTAACCTAGATATTTATATCTTTCCCTGGGTTTGGAAAGTATTTTGTTATTATTTCTTTAAATAATATTTCTACTTCCTTATTTCTCTACTCACTCTTGAATGCCAATAACTTGTACATTGTACATTTTATCTTTTGATGCTATCCCATAAATCCCATAAGCTTTCTCTATTCTTTTTAGTACTTTTTCCTCCTCTGTCTGTGTATTTTTCAATAACCTGTCTTTCTGTCTACATATTCTTTCTACTGCTTCAGTAATTCTGCTGTGGATGCTCTATTATATTTTTCATTTTATTCATTGTAATATTCAGCTCAGCATTTCTGTTTGATTTTTTTTCTTTGAGAGTATATTTTATTTTATTTTATTTTATTTATTTATTTATTTATTTATTTTTTTACCCATCAATTCATCATTTATATCAGGTATAACTCCCCAATGCAATCCCTCCCCCCTCCCCCCTCCCCATGATAGGCCCCAGTGTGTGATATTCCCCTTCCCGAGTCCAAGTGAGCTCATTGTTCAGTTCCCACCTATGAGTGAGAACATGCGGTGTTTGGTTTTCTCTTCTTGTGATAGTTTGCTAAGAATGATGGTTTCCAGATGCATCCATGTCCCTACAAAGGACGCAAACTCATCCTTTTTTATGGCTGCATAGTATTCCATGGTGTATATGTGCCACATTTTCTTAATCCAGTCTGTCACTGATGGACATTTGGGTTGATTCCAAGTCTTTGCTATTGTGAATAGTGCCACAATAAACATACGTGTGCATGTGTCTTTGTAGTAGCATAATTTATAATCCTTTGGGTATATACCCAGTAGTGGGATGGCTGGGTCATATGGTATATCGAGTTCTAGATCCTTGAGGAATTGCCATACTGTTTTCCATAATGGTTGAACTAGTTTACAATCCCACCAACAGTGTAAAAGTGTTCCTATTTCTCCACATCCTCTCCAACACCTGCTGTTTCCTGATTTTTTAATGATTGCCATTCAAACTGGTGTGAGATGGTATCTCATTGTGGTTTTGATTTGCCTTTCTCTGATGGCGAGTGATGATGAGCATTTTTTCATGTGTCTGTTGGCTGTATGAATGTCTTCTTTTGAGAAATGTCTGTTCATATCCTTTCCCCACTTTTGGATGGGGTTGTTTGTTTTTTTCTTGTATATTTGTTTGAGTTCTTTGTAGATTCTGGAAATTAGCCCTTTGTCAGATGAGTAGATTGCAAAAATTTTCTCCCATTCTGTAGGTTGCCTGTTCACTCTGATGGTAGTTTCTTTTGCTGTGCAGAAGCTCTTTAGTTTAATGAGATCCCATTTGTCAATTTTGGCTTTTGCTGCCGTTGCTTTTGGTGTTTTAGACATGAAGTCCTTGCCCATGCCTATGTCCTGAATGGTACTACCTAGATTTTCTTCTAGGGTTTTTATGGTAGTAGGTCTAACACTTGAGTCTCTAATCCATCTTGAATTAATCTTCGTATAAGGAGTAAGGAAAGGATCCAGTTTCAGCTTTCTACTTATGGCTAGCCAATTTTCCCAGCACCATTAATTAAATAGGGAATCCTTTCCCCATTTCTTGTTTTTGTCAGGTTTGTCAAAGATCAGATGGCTGTAGATGTGTGGCACTATTTCTGAAGGCTTCGTTCTGTTCCATTGGTCTATATCTCTGTTTTGGTACCAGTACCATGCTGTTTTGGTTACTGTAGCCTTGTAGTATAGTTTGAAGTCAGGTAGCGTGACGCCTCCGGCTTTGTCCTTTTGACTTAGGATTGTCTTGGCAATGCGGGCTCTTTTTTGGTTCCATATGAACTTTAAAGCAGTTTTTTCCAATTCGGTGAAGAAACTCATTGGTAGCTTGATGGGGATGGCATTGAATCTATAAATAACCTTGGGCAGTATAGCCATTTTCACGATATTGATTCTTCCTATCCATGAGCATGATATGTTCTTCCATTTGTTTGTGTCCTCTTTGATTTCACTGAGCAGTGGTTTGTAGTTCTCCTTGAAGAGGTCCTTTACATCCCTTGTAAGTTGGATACCTAGGTATTTTATTCTCTTTGAAGCAATTGTGAATGGAAGTTCATTCCTGATTTGGCTCTCTGCTTGTCTCTTACTGGTGTATAAGAATGCTTGTGATTTTTGCACATTAATTTTGTATTCTGAGACTTTGCTGAAGTTGCTTATCAGCTTAAGAAGATTTTGGGCTGAGACGATGGGGTTTTCTAAATACACAATCATGTCATCTGCAAACAGGGACAATTTGACTTCTTCTTTTCCTAACTGAATACCCTTGATTTCTTTCTCTTGCCTGATTACCCTAGACAGAACTTCCAACACTATGTTGAATAGGAGTGGTGAGAGAGGGCATCCCTGTCTTGTGCCAGTTTTCAAAGGGAATTTTTCCAGTTTTTGCCCATTCAGTATGATATTGGCTGTGGGTTTGTCATAAATAGCTCTTATTATTTTGAGGTACGTTCCATCAATACCGAATTTGTTGAGCGTTTTTAGCATGAAGGGCTGTTGAATTTTGTCAAAAGCCTTTTCTGCATCTATTGAGATAATCATGTGGTTCTTGTCTTTGGTTCTGTTGATATGCTGGATTACGTTGATTGATTTGCGAATGTTGAACCAGCCTTGCATCCCAGGGATGAAGCCCACTTGATCATGGTGGATAAGCTTTTTGATGTGCTGCTGAATCCGGTTTGCCAG
>NW_022302737.1:0-3725 GCF_002776525.5 Piliocolobus tephrosceles | reverse complement strand
CATCTTAGCGCAATGAAGCTTACGGTGTCAAAAGAAATATCCTCATAAAAAATCTAGAAATGAGCTTTCTTAGAATCTTCTCTGTGTTGTGTGAATTCATCTCACGGAGTTACTGTTACATTTTAAGGAGGAGTCGGTTACCACTGTCTTTGAGGAAACTGAGAGCGGCTCGTTTGTGTCGCATTGATACCTACGCTGATAAGGGAAATATCCTCCATTAAACACGTGAAAGAAGCTTTGTGAGAAACTTCTCTGTGACATGTGAATTCATCTCACAGAGTTAAAACTTAGGCTTCATGCAGTAGTTTGCTGACAGTGTTTCCGAGGAATCTTGAAAGTGATATTTTGGAGCGCATTGAGGCCTATGATGAAAAAGGAAATATCCTCAGAGAAGAGCTAGAAAGAAGCTTTCTGAGAGATTGCTTTCTGATCTGTAACTTCATCTCACAGAGTTACATTACTATTTCCTGTAACCATTTGCTAGCACTGTCTTTGTGGATTCTGAGCACTAATATTTCCGATAGGGTTGAACAGTCTAAGGACACAGGAAATATCTTCCGTGAAAAACTTGAATGAAGCTTTCTGAGAAACTGCTTTGTGCTGTGTGAATTCATTTCACAGACTTACACCACTCTTTCATGGAGGAGTTTGCCAGCACTGATTTTCTGGAATCTCTGAGGTGACATCCTGGATATCGTGGAATCCCCTGCTAAATAAAGAGTTATCCTCCGACAAATCTGCAGAGAAGCCTTCTCAGAAACTTTTGGTTGTGGGTGAATTCTGCTCACAGAATTTCCTCATGGTTTTCATTGAGAGCTTGCTAAGACCGATTTCGCAGAATCTGCAATAGGACACACGGTGGCGCTCCGAGAGCACAAATAAACTCAGCTCCCAAAGAAAGCCGCTTTCTGAGAAACGGCTTTGTGCAGTGTGAATTCAACCCACTGTGTTCCACTTGTATTTCGTCGAACCGTTTCCTAGCGCCGTTTTGGTGGAATCTGAGAACTGATATTTCGGATCCCTTGGAAGACTCTAGGGCTTATTCCTCAGGAAGCAGTTTTCTAACACTCTTTTCGGGAAATCTGCTAAGTGAAATTTTGGAGCCAATTCGGGCCCATTGTGAAAAAGCAAGTCTCCTCAGAGAACAACTAGAGAATAGCTTTCTGAGAGATTGCTTTCTGATGTGTGACTTCATCACAGAGTTCCACCCTTCCCTTCTTGGAACAGTTTGCTAACAGTCTTGTGGATTCTGCAATGTGATATTTGGGAGCTCATTGAGGGCTATAGTGAAAAAGGAAATATCCTCACACAGACACTGCAAAGAAGCCTTCTGAGAAACTGCATTGCGATGTGTGAATGCAACTCACAGAGTTACACGTTTGTCTTCAGGCAACAGTTTGCTAACACAGTTTTCTGGAAATCTGCAGGGGGATATTTCTTAGCGCAGTGAAGCTAATCGAGACAAAGGAAATATCCTCATATGAAAACTAGAAAGAAGCTTCCTTAGAAACTTCTTGTTGATGTGTGAATTCATCTCACAGAGTTACACTTATGTTTCATGGAGCAGGCCATTATCACTGTCTTTGAAGAACCTAGGAAAGGTTACTTTGGATCACTCTGAGGCCTACGCTGCTAAAGCAAATATCACCAGTTAAAAACGAGAGAGAAGCTTTCTGAGACATTTCTTTGTGATCTCTGAATTCATCTCACAGAGTTAAAACGTATTCCTCAGGAAGCTTTTTACTAACACTCTTTTCGTGGAATCTGGACAGCGATATTTGGGAGCCAATTCAGGCCCATTTTGAAAAAGAAGTATCCTCAGAGAACAACTAGAAAATAGCTTTCTGAGAGATTGCTTACTGATGTGTGACTTCATCACACAGAGTTCCACCCTTCCCTTCTTGGGACAGTTTGCTAACAGTCCTGTCGTGGATTCTGCAATGTGATATTTGGGAGCTCATTGAGGGCTATGGTGGAAAAGGATATATCCTCAGACAGAAACTGGAAACAAGCCTTCTGAGAAACTGCATTGAGATGTGAGAATGCAACTCACAGAGTTACACGTTTGTCTTCAGCCAACAATTTGCTAACACAGTTTTCTGGTAATCTCCAATGGGATATATCTTAGCGCAGTGAAGCTAATGGTGACACAGGAAATATCCATATATGAAAATTAGAAAGAAGCTTCCTTAGAAAATTCTTGTTGATGTGTGATTTCATCTCACAGAGTTACACTTATGTTTCATGGAGCAGGCCATTAACACTGTCTTTGAAGATCCTAAGAAAGGGTACTTTGGATCGCCTTGAGGCCTATGCTGATAAAGAAAATATCATCAGTTAAAAACGTGATCAAGCTTTCTGAGAAAATCCTTTATGGTCTCTGAATTCAGCTCACAGAGTTCACGTTATTCCTCAGGAAGCAGTTTGCTAAGAGTCTTTTCGTGGAATCTGCCCTGTGATGTCTGCAAGCCAATTCGGGCTCATTGGGAAAAAGCAAGTATCCTCAGAGAACAACTATAGAATAGCTTTCTGAGAGATTGCTTTCTGATGTGTGACTTCAACACACAGAGTTCCACCCATCCATTCTGGAAACCGTTTGCTAACAGTGTTGTCGTGGATTCTGCAATGTGACATTTGGGAGCTCATTGAGGGCTATGGTGAAAAAGGATATATCCTCAGACAGACACTGCAAAGAAGCCTTCTGAGAAACTGCATTGCAATGTGTGAATGCAACTCACAGAGTTACACGTTGGTCTTCAGCCAACAGTTTGCTAACACAGTTTTCTGGCAATCTCCAATGGGATATATCTTTGCGCAGTGAAGCTAATGGTGACATAGGAAATATCCACATATGAAAACTAGAAAGAAGCTTCCTTAGAAACTTCTTGTTGATGTGTGAATTCATCTCACGGAGTTACACTTATGTTTCATGGAGCAGGCCGTTAACACTGTCTTTGAAGAACCTAAGAAACGGTACTTTGGATCGCTTTGAGGCCTACGGTGATAATGGAAATATCATGAGTTAAAAACGAGAGAGAAGCTTTCTGAGAAATTGCTTTGTGATCTCTGAATTCATCTCACAGAGTTACAATTTATTCCTCAGGAAGCAGTTTGCTAACACTCTTTTCGTGGAATCTGCACAGTGATATTTGGGAGCCAATTCGGGCCCATTGTTAAAAAAGCAAGTATCCTCAGACAACATCTAGAGAATAGCTTTCTGAGAGATTGCTTTCTGATGTGTGACTTCATCACACAGACTTCCACCCTTCCCTTCTTGGAACAGTTTGCTAACAGTCTTGTCGTGGATTCTGCAATGTGATATTTGGGAGCTAATTTAGGGCTATGGTGAAAAAGGATATATCCTCAGACAGAAACTGGAAAGAAGCCTTCTGAGAAACTGCATTGCGATGTGTGAATGCAACTCACAGAGTTACACGTTTGCCTTCAGGCAACAGTTTGCTAACACAGTTTTCTGGAAATCAGCAATAGAATATTTCTTAGCGCAGTGAAGCTAATGGAGACAAAGGAAATATCCTCATATGAAAACTAGAAAGAAGCTTCCTTAGAAACTTCTTGTTGATGTGTGAATTCATCTCACAGGGGTACACTTACGTTTCATGGAGCACACCATTAACACTGTCTTTGAAGAACCTACGAAAGGTTACTTTGGATCGCTCTGAGGCCTACGCTGCTAAAGGAAATATCGTCAGATAAAAACGAGAGAG
>NW_022302735.1:0-4276 GCF_002776525.5 Piliocolobus tephrosceles | reverse complement strand
TTCAAGACCAGCTGGACCAACATGGAGAAACCCCATCTCTAAATACAAAATTAGCCGGGCATGGTGGCACATGCCTGTAATCCCAGCTACTCGGGAGGCTGAGGCAGGAGAATCGCTTGAACCTGGGAGGTGGAGATGGCAGTGAGCCGAGATCACTCCAGCCTGGGCAATAAGAGTGAAACTCTGTCTCAAAAAAAAAAAAAAGAAAAAAGAAAACCAGCATAAACCAACTAGACCTAACAGACATACACAGAGCCCTCCACCAGCAACAGCAGACTATACAGTATCCTCAAGTGCACATGGAACATGCTCCCAGATAGATGATATGTTAGGCCACAAAACAGATCTTAATAAACTTAAAAACCTTCCAACAAAGAAAAGCCCAGAATTAGATGACTTCATTGGTGAATTTTTTTTTTTTTTTTTTTGTAACCAAACATCTAAAGGAGAATTAATACCAATCTCTCCTAAACTCTTCCAAAAAATTGAGAGGAGAGAATATTTTCTAACTCATTCTGACTCAGCTTTTCTCTGATATCAAAAGCAGACGAAAGTGCGAAAGAAAACCAGAGGTCAACATCCCTTACTAACATAGGTGTTAGCCCATGGAAGAATTCTCAATTAATTTCAAAGGACTGAACTCACACAAAGTACTTTCTCAGACCACAGTGGAATGAAGCTAGACATCACATGTGGAAAGAAAACTGGAAAATTTGCAAATATGTGGAAAGTAAACCACACACTCTTAAACTAGCAAGTCAAAGAAGAAACCACTAGGGAAATATAAGATATTTTCAGACCAAAGAAAACATACCAAAACTGATGGGATGTAGTAAAGGCAGTACTCAGAGGAAAACTTATAGCTGTGAACGCCGGAAGATCTCAAATCAACAACCTAGCTTTACACCTTAAGGAACTAGAAAAAGAAGAGCAAACAAAACCTAAACCCAGCAGAAGGATGGAAACAATAAATATTAGATAACAGATAAATGATGTAGACAATTTTAAAAAGTAGAATTGGCCGGGCTTGGTGGCTCACGCCAGTAATTCCAGCACTTTGGGAGGCCCAGGTTGGTAGATCATCTGAGGTCAGCAGTTCAAGACCAGCCTGACCAATACGGTGAAACCCTGTCTCTACTAAAAATACAAAAAAGTTAGCTGTGTGTGGTGGCATGTGCCTGTAGTCCCTGCTACTCGGGAGACCGAGACAGGAGAACTGCTTGAACCCGGGAGGCGGAGGTTGCAGTGAGCCGAGATCGTACCACTGCACTCCAGCCTGGGTGACAGAGGGAGACTCTCTCAAAAAAAAAAAAAAAAAAAAAGAATTAGTAAAACCAAAGTTGGTTCTTTGAAAAGACCAAAGAAAAAGTAAAACTTTAGACTAAGAAAAAGAGAGAAGATGCAAATACCTAAAATCAGAAATAAATGCAGAAATATTGCTACTGACCTTACGGAAATTAAGAGGATTATAAGCAAATACTATGAACAATTGCATGCCAACAAATAAGATAATCTGGATGAAATGGAAAAATTCCTAGAAACACACAAATTATCTAAACTGACTAAAGAAGAAATAAAAAATCTCAACAGACCTATAATAAAAGATAGAATCAGTACTTAAAAATCTCCCAACAGCTGGGCACGATGGCTCATGCCTGTAATCCCAGCACTTTAGAAGCCCAAGGCAGCTGGATCACCTGAGGTCAGGAATTCAAGACCAGCCTGGCTAACCAGCATGGTGAAACCCTGACTCTACTAAAAGTACAAAAATTAGCTTGGCGTGGTGGCTCGTGCCTGTAATCCCAGCTACTTGAGAGGCTGAGGTGGGAGAATCGCTTGAACCAGGGAGGCAGAGATTGCGCCACTGCACTCCAGTCTGGGCGACAGAGTAAGACTCCTCAAGAAAAGAAAAGAAAAGAAAAAAAGAATGGATACCAACCCTACACAACCTCTTGCAAAAATTAAAGAGGATCCACTTCCTAACACATTCTATTAGGCCAGCATTACCTTGATACCAAAGCCAGAGAAAGAGTCCACAAGAAAACTATAGACCAATATTCCTCATGAATATAGATACAAAAATCCTCAACAAGCACCTATAGTCGTAGCTACTCAGGAGCCTGAGGCAGCAGAATCCCTCGAGCCCAGAAGTTCGAGGCTTCAGTGAGCTATGATTGTGCCAGTGTACTCCAGCCTGGGCGACAGAGCGAGACACTGTCTGCAATCAACCAACCAATCAATCAATCAAATAAAAAATTTTTTAGCCACACGTAGTGGCCCATGCCTGCAGTCCTAGCCACTTGGGACATTGAGCCAAGACAGTTGCTTGAGGCTGGATGTGGTGCCTCATGCTTGTAATCCCAGCACTTTGCCAGGCTGAGAGGGGAGGATCACTTGAGCCCAGGAGTTTAAGACCAGCCTGGGCAACATGGTGAGACCCCATCTCTACAGAAAATACAAAAAAATTAGCTGGGCATGGTGGTATGTGCCTGTAGTCCCAGCTACTCAGGAGACTGAGGTGGAAGGATCACTTGAGCCCAGGGAGGTTGAGGCTGCAGTTAGCTGTGATAGCGCCACTGCACTACAGCTTGGGCAAAAAAGAGTGAGACCCTGTCTCAAAAAAACAAAAACAAAAAAAAAAAACAAAACAAAAAAACCCTCAACCAACTACTAGTAAACTAGTATAAAAAATCCAATCTGGGCGCGGTGGCTCACGCCTGTAATCCTAGCACTTTGGGAGGCCGAGGCGGGGGTATCACGAGGTCAGGAGATCGAGACCACAGTGGAACCCCGTCTCTACTAAAAATACAAAAAATTAGCCGGGCGAGGTGGCGGGCGCCTGTAGTCCCAGCTACTCAGGAGGCTGAGGCAGGAGAATGGTGTGAACTCGGGAGGCGGAGCTTGCAGTGAGCAGAGATCGCGCCACTGCACTCCAGCCTGGGCGACAGAGCGAGACTCCGTCTCAAACAAACAAACAAAAAATTCCAATAGCACATCAAAAAGGATTATATACCATGACCAAAGATTTATCCTAGGAATGTAAGGGTAGTTCACCAGAAAATCAATGTCATACACCACATTAATAGGACAGTGAGATAATAACATAATCCCGTGTATGTTATTTCTTTCAGTCTACTAATAATCTTTATGAGGTAGCTGTCATTAGCTCCATTTTGAAGCTAGGGACACTGAGATTAAGGTACTAAGTGACTGGAAGCTCCAAGGGTAGTGAGTAGTGGGGTCAGGGTACTCCATGCCAACCTGGCAAGGGTGAGCACAGGCAGTGTGACGGTGGGAAACAAGACTGCCCACATGATCATCTCTCTCTTTTTTAATAAAAATATTATATTATTTATGTTTGAGACAAAATCTCGCTCTGTCGCCCAGGCTGGAGTGCAGTGGGATGATGTAGCATGATCATGGCTCACTGCAGCATCAGCTTCCTGGGCTCAAGTGATCCTCCCGCCTCAGCCTGCTAAGTAGCTGAGACTACAAGTGCACACCACCATGCCCAGCTAACTTTTTTAAAAAAATGTTTTGTGGAGATGGGGGGGGTCTCACTATGTTGCTCAGGCTGATCTTGAACTTGGGCTCAAGCAATCCTCCAGCCTTGGCCTCCCAAAGTGTTGGGATTACGTGCGTGGGTCACTGTGCCACCCATGATCATCTCAATGGATGCAAAAAAGTGCATTTGACAATTCAACACCCTTTTATGATTGAAAAATCAGCAAACTAGGAATAAGAGGATTTCAGCAAATGGTGTTGAATAATTGGATATCTACATGGAAAAAAATCAATTTGGCTCTATACCTCACAACATATACAACATTTATTATGTATGATTCCATTTATAGAAAACTCTAGAACTTGCAAACTCATGTAATGTGACAGAAAGCAGATTAGTGTTTGCCTGGGGTAAGGGGGCCAAGGGCCGGGGGAGAGGGCACAAAGGGGCACAAAGAAACTTTTGGCAGTGATGGATATGTACATTATCTTGGTTGCAGTGACAGTTTCATAGGCAAACATGTCATGACCTTTCAAATTATGCATTTTAAATATGTGCAGCTTCAAGACAGGGATGCCCTCTCTCACCACTCCTATTCAACATAGTGTTGGAAGTTCTGGCTAGGGCAATCAGGCAACAGAAAGAAATAAAGGGTATTCAGTTAGGAAAGAAGAAGTCAAATTGTCCCTGTTTGCAGATGACATGATTGTATATTTAGAAAACCCCATCGTCTCAGCCCAAAATCTCCTTAAGCTGATAAGCAACTTCAGC
>NW_022302734.1:1808-2478 GCF_002776525.5 Piliocolobus tephrosceles | reverse complement strand
GAAATTTGTTATTACTGTTGGAGCAAAAAGTTCGATTAATCTTTTTTTATATTTACAAAAATGTACATAATATACCAATAATGTATCATATTGAAAAAATAAATGTACATAAATTTTCATCGAATGTACGTTATTTATGTGTAGATGGTATTTATAATTTAAAATTAAATAAGGAAAATAAATACATTGTAACTTTAAATATATTTATAGGCTCTTCTATTGGTTATATGTTTCATTATAAAGGTATATACGAGTTTACTATATTTAATGATATAATTTTTTCACAAATATTAATACGTGCTTATATTAAATCTTCGTATAATCTTAATAGTACCATTTTATCTACACATTTATCGACTGTCTTGGTAAGACCGTCATATCGTGAAAAAAAAAAAAAAGAGACTTTTCTCTTTAACATATATAATGATGTTTTAGCTGATATTAACACTAAATCTTTAACCGATGAACAACCGAAAAAAACTGTCAATAATTTCAGGTCAGTTACTGTTAAAAATAGTGACCAAAATAGTGACCAAAATAGTGACAAAAATAGTGACAAAAATAGTGACCAAAATAGTGACCAAAATAGTGACAAAAATAGTGACCAAAATAGTGACAAAAATAGTGACCAAAATAGTGACAAAAATAGTGACAAAAATAGTGACAAAAA
>NW_022302734.1:1081-1708 GCF_002776525.5 Piliocolobus tephrosceles | reverse complement strand
AAAATAGTGACCAAAATAGTGACAAAAATAGTGACCAAAATAGTGACCAAAATAGTGACCAAAATAGTGACAAAAATAGTGACAAAAATAGTGACAAAAATAGTGACAAAAATAGTGACCAAAATAGTGACAAAAATAGTGACCAAAATAGTGACCAAAATAGTGACCAAAATAGTGACCAAAATAGTGACCAAAATAGTGACCAAAATAGTAACATTAATGAAATTACAAAAATGCCACAGCCATCAACAAACAGTTCTGCTCCAAACAACACAATTCCAATCCAAAACCAAAACCAAAACCAACTCCTTAAGAAACTACTATTTTATTGCAAAAGAAAAAAAAAAAAAAAAAAAAACATACACAATATATTATGCTGCGGCTTAAATAATGGAGAAATTCACATTTTTTATTATACCACCAATTTAGTATTACTAAAAAAATAAAAATACATCAAAATGGGATTAATAAAATAAATATAAAAAAAGAAAAACGAAATAACTTATTGCATATATTTACTTGTGGGGATGACCAATCAATAAACATTCTTACAATCAAACTTGTTATAAATGTTAGCACAAATACAGGTCCAAATACAGACCACAATACAGGTCCAAATACAGACCA
>NW_022302734.1:505-1071 GCF_002776525.5 Piliocolobus tephrosceles | reverse complement strand
CCACAATACAGGTCCAAATACAGACCCCAATACAGATCCAAACACAAATACATGTGAAGGGACTAATACAAGTGCAGAGACTAGTACAAAAAATGAAAAATTAAACAGTGTACAAAAAAAATTTCCCTTTTAATCATACAAAATACAAACTATCAAAACGCACACATGTCCTCAATTAGATCATTAATTATGTTTTCTGACATACTTATAACTTCATCTTGGGATCAGTATATTAACATATGGCGAATAACTACTCCAAAATTTTATAACACAAATGGCACTATTAATAACTTACAGAGTGTTTTCAAAAAAATAGAACAAATCAAAACGGCCGTCTATGATGTCTCTTGTTTAACTGCACTTGTATGGAAAAAAAAAAAAAAAAAAACTATCCACAATATTCACAGTGTTTACAATACCCATCTCTTAATGTATATTTATATGTTGCCGGATCAAATGGAAGCATCGAGTGTTTTTATTTGAACATAGTTAAAAATTGATACATTAAATGAGTTGTAAAAAAAAAAAAAAAAATAAAAAGTAAAAATAAATGAATTAACATAACA
>NW_022302734.1:0-405 GCF_002776525.5 Piliocolobus tephrosceles | reverse complement strand
TTTTTTTTTTTTTTTTTTTTTTTTTTTTTTGTTCTTATCTTTTAAAACCTATATATAATGTATGTCCATTTTGCAAATATATAAAAAACGTATATATGTTGCATCATATTTACTATGCATAAGCGTTTTTATGATGTAAAACTTTTTATAATTCCTTCTTTTTTTTAACTAAATTGTTAATAAAGCTATTTAAAAGCAATCTTTAATATACAACATTCACACATAAATGTGTACACCTACTTACGTATACATATATATACTACCAACTCTATGTATCTATAATCATTTGTAAATGTTTCAAAATGTAAAAAGGGCGAAAACATTTAAGAGAAAAAAAAAGAAAAGAGGTAAAAAAAAGAGGTAAAAAAAAGAGGTAAAAAAAAGAGGTAAAAAAAAGAGGTAAAA
>NW_022302733.1:0-1119 GCF_002776525.5 Piliocolobus tephrosceles | reverse complement strand
TAGGAATGAAACATGAAATGAAATGTAATGGAATATGGAATGGAATGGAATATGGAACGGAATGGAATGGAATGGAATGGAAAGGAATGGAATGGAATGGAATAGAATATGGAATGGAATAGAAATGAACGGAATGGAAAGGATTGTAACGGAATATAGAATGGAATGGAATGGAATATTTAATAGAAGGGACTATGAAATGGAATGGAATACGGAGTGGAATACAATGGAATGGAATGGAATGGATATGGAATGGAATGGAATATGGCATGGAATGGAATATGGAATGGAATGAATATGACATGGAATGGAATGAAATATGGCATGTAATGGAGTATGGAAGAGAACGGATTTTGGAAGAGAATAGAAGGAAGCAATGTGGAATGTAGTGGTATTGAATACGGAATGAATTGGAATAATGAATAGAATGGAATGTAAAGTAATGTAATATGGAATCATTGGCATGGAATATGGCAAGAAATGGAATGGAATGGAATGGAATGGAAAGGAAGGCATTATGAAAAAGAATGAAACGGAATATGGAGTGGAATGGAATGTGAATTGTAATGAAATCTCTAATAGAGTAGAATGGAATGGAATGGAAAGGAATGGAATGGAAAAAAGAATGTAATTTAATGGAATATGGAATAGAATGGAATGGAATGGAATATGGAATGGTATGGATTGAAATATGAAATGGAATGGAATATGGAATTGAACAGAATAAAACGGAAAGGAAGCGAATGGATTGGAAAGGAATATCGGATGGAATGGAATGGAGTGGAATATGGAATGGAATGGAATATGGAATGCAATGGAAGGGAATGGAAGAGAATATGGAATAGAGCGAAACGGAATATGTAATCGAATGGAATATGGAATGGAACGGAATGTATTGGAATGGAATATGGAATGGGACGGAAAGGATTGGAAGGAAAGGAATATTGACAAGAATGGAATAGAATGAAATGAATGGAATGAAATATGGAATGAAATATGCAATGGAATTGAATGGAATTGAATAGAATGGAATATGGAACGGAATGAAATGGAATGAATGGGAATTGAATGCAATATGGAATGGAATATTGAATAGAATGGAATGGAATGGAGTATGGA
>NW_022302731.1:0-2549 GCF_002776525.5 Piliocolobus tephrosceles | reverse complement strand
CCAGCACCATTTATTAAATAGGGAATCCTTTCCCCATTTCTTGTTTTCTCTTGTGTTTCTTAGATTAGCTGGATATGAAATTCTGGGTTTAAAATTCTTTTCTTTAAGAATGTTGAATATTGGCCCCCACTCTCTTCTGGCTTGGAGAGTTTCTGCCAAGAGATCTGCTGTTAGTCTGATGGGCTTCCCTTTGTGGGTAACCCGACCTTTCTCTCTGGCTGCCCTTAAGATTTTTTCCTTCATTTCAACTTTGGTGAATCTGGCAATTATGTGTCTTGGAGTTGCTCTTCTGGAGGAGTATCTTTGTGGCGTTCTCTGTATTTCCTGAATTTGAATGTTGGCCTGCCCTACTAGGTTGGGGAAGTTCTCCTGGATGATATCCTGAAGAGTGTTTTCCAACTTGGTTCCATTTTCTCCCTCACTTTCAGGCACCCCAATCAGACGTAGATTTGGTCTTTTTACAAAATCCCATACTTCTTGCAGGCTTTGTTCATTTCTTTTTCTTCTTTTTTCTTTAGACTTCTCTTCTCACTTCATTTCATTCATTTGATCCTCAATTGCTGATACTCTTTCTTCCAGTTGATCGAGTCGGTTACTGAAGCTTGTGCATTTGTCACGAATTTCTTGTGTCATGGTTTTCATCTCTGTCAGTTCGTTTATGGCCTTCTCTGCATTAATTATTCTGGTTATCAATTCTTCCACTCTTTTATCAAGATTTTTAGTTTCTTTGCGCTGAGTACGTAATTCCTCCTTTAGCTCTGAGAAGTTTGATGGTCTGAAGCCTTCTTCTCTCATCTCGACAAAGTCATTCTCCATCCAGCTTTGATCCGTTGAGGGCGATGAGCTGCGTTTCTTTGGAGGGGGAGATGCGCTCTTATTCTTTGAATTTCCAGCTTTTTTGCCCTGCTTTTTCCCCATCTTTGTGGTTTTATCTGCCTCTGGTCGTTGATGATGGTGACGTACTAATGGGGTTTTGGTGTGGGTGTCCTTCCTGTTTACTAGTTTTCCTTCTAACAGTCAGGACCCTCAGCTGTAGGTCTGTTGGAGATTGCTTGCGGTTCACTCCAGACCCTGTTTGCCTGGGTGTCAGCAGCAGAGGCTGCAGAAGATAGAATACTGCTGAACAGTGAGTGTACCTGTCTGATTCTTGCTTTGGAAGTTTCTCTCAGGGGTGTACTCCACCCTGTGAGGTGTGGGGTGTCGGTCTGCCCCCAGTGGAGGATGTCTCCCAGTTAGGCTACTCAGGGGTCAGGGACCCACTTGAGCAGGCAGTCTGTCCCTTCTCAGATCTCAACCTCCGTGTTGGAAGATCCACTGCTCTCTTCAAAGCTGTCAGACAGAGTCATTTGCATCTGCAGAGGTTTCTGCTGCTTTTTTTTCTTTTTTCTTTTTTTTTTTTTTTTTTTGTTGTTGTTTAGCTGTGCCCTGTCCGCAGAGGTGGAGTCTACAGAGACTGGCAGGCCTCCTTGAGCTGCTGTGAGCTCCACAGTTCGATCTTCCCAGGGCTTTGTTAACCTACTTAAGCCTCAACAATGGCGGGCGCCCCTCCCCCAGCCTTGCTGCTGCCTTGCAGTTAGATGGCAGACTGCTGTGCTAGCAATGACAACGGCTCCATGGGCGTGGGACCCTCCCGGCCAGGTGTGGGATATAATCTCCTGGTGTGCCCGTTTGCTTAAAGCGCAGTATTGGGGTGGGAGTTACCCGATTTTCAGGTGTTGTGTGTCTCAGTTCCCCTGGCTAGGAAAAGGGATTCCCTTCCCCCTTGAGCTTCCCAGGTGAGGCGATGCCTCACCCTGCTTCAGCTCTCGCTGGTCGGGCTGCAGCAGCTGACCAGCACTGATTGTCCGGCACTCGCTAGTGAGATAAACCCAGTACATCAGTCGAAAAAGCAGAAATCACCTGTCTTCTGTGTCGCTTGCACGGGGAGCTGGAGACTGGAGCTGTTCCCATTCGGCCATCTTGCTCCGCCCCTGTCGCAAGTGATGTTTTAAAAACTAAATTGAAATATGTGTTCTTAATGTAATTGTGTAAATATTTGTTATTGTTGCAATGACTACCTTTCTAGTCTTTTCTGTTTAAGGGGGTTATTACAGATGTTATGGACCCTAAAGTAGATAGCTGAAATTTTGTAATGTACAACAGGAAGATTTTAGAGATAACCAATTTTAGAGATACAATAGGAGATAAATCTGAAACAATTAAGTTATTGAATTGAAGGACAAGGGTTGAGATAGCCTTGACTCTTAATAAGAGCAGCCAATACAAGGCTGGTTCAACATATGCAAATCAATAAACATAATCCAGCATATAAACAGAACCAAAGACAGAAACCACATGATTATCTCAATAGATGCAGAAAGGGCCTTTGACAAAATTCAACAGCCCTTCATGCTAAAAACGCTCAATAAATTCGGTATTGATGGAACGTATCTCAAAATAATAAGAGCTATTTATGACAAACCCACAGCCAATATCATACTGAATGGGCAAAAACTGGAAAAATTCCCTTTGAAAACTGGCACAAGACAGGGATGCCCTCTCTCACCACT
>NW_022302730.1:0-3824 GCF_002776525.5 Piliocolobus tephrosceles | reverse complement strand
AATATTTGGTGTTTCCCCATAGTCCTCAGTGAGCACCCAAATGTCCCTTGGCAGATTCTACAAAAAGAGACTTTCCAACCTGCTGAATCAAAAGTAAGGTTTAACTCTTTGAGATGAACCATACATCTCAAAGCTGTTTCAGCAATTGCTTCTTCTTGTTTTTTTCTGGGGATATTCCTTTTTATCCACAGGCCTCAATTGACTCCCAAACAACACTTTGCAGATTCTACAAAAAGAGTGTTTCCAACCTGCTGACCCAAAGTAAAGTTTTAAGTCTGAGAGATGAATACACACATCAACAAGCAGTTCCATAGATTGGTTCTTTCTAGTTTTAGTCTGGGGAAATTCTGTTTTTCCAAAAGGCCTCGGTGGGATCCAAAATATCCCTCTGCAAATCCTACAACAAAAGGGTTTCCACCCTGCTGAATCAAAAGAAAGTTTAACTCTGTGAGAAGAATCCACATATCAACAAACAGTTTTATAGGTAACTTCCTTCTAGTTTTTATCCGTGGATATTCCTTTTTTCCCATGAGTCTCAATGAGTTCCCAAATGTCCCTTGTATATTTTAGAAAAAGATTGTTTTCAACCTCCTGAACCAATAAAATGTTTGACCTAGGTGAGATGAATGCCCACATCACCAAGGACTTTCACAGATAACGTCTCTCTAGTATTTATCTGGGGATGTTTGGTTATTCTCCATAGGCTTCAGTGGCCTCCCAAATGTCCCTTAGCATGCTCTAAAAAAAGAATGTTTCCAACCTTCTGAATCAAAAGAAAGGTTTAATTTCGTGAGATTAATCCACACGTGATGAAGCTCTTTCACATATAGCTTCCTTCTAGTTTTTACGTGGGGATATTCTGGGGTTTTTTCCCATAGGCCTCAAAGAGTTCCCAAATGTCCCTTTGTAGATTCAACAAAAAGTGTTTGAAATCTGCTGAATCAAAAGAAAGGTTTATCTCAGTGAGACGAATCCACACATCACCAAGCATTTTCACACGTTTCTTCCCTCTAGTTTGTATCTGGGGATTTTCTGTTTCTTCCCTTGTCCTTAATGGGCCACCAATTGTCCCTTCACAGATTCTACGTAGAGAATTTCCAACCCGGTGAAATAAAAGAGAGGATTAACTCTGTGTGATGAATCCACACATCACAAAGCAGTTTCACAGAAATCTTCTTTCTAGTTTTTGTGTGAGGATATTCAGTTTTTAACCATTGGCTCCAATGAGCAACGAAATGTCCCTTTGCAGATTCTACAAAAAGAATGCTTCCAAACAGCTGAATCAAATGAAAGACTTCACTCTGTGAGATGAATTTTCACATCACAACGCAGTTTCACAAATAGGTTCTGTCTAGTTTTTATCTGGGGATACTCATTTTTTTTTCCATAGGCCACAATGAGCTGCCAAATGTCCTTCAACAGATTCTACAGAAAGAGTGTTTCCACCCTGCTGAAACAAAAAAAACACTTTAACTCTATGAGTTGAATCTACACATCATCTAGCCGATTCACAGATACTTTCTTTCTAGCTTTTATCTGGGAATATTTGGTTTTTCCCCATGAGCCTCACTGGGCTCCCAATTGTCTCTTGGCAGATTCTGCAAAAAGAGTGTTTTTTACTTGCTGAATCAAATGAATGATTTACCTATGTGAGATGAACCACATAAACCAAAGCAGTTTCACAGATAGCTTCCTTATAGTTTGTATCAGGGGATATTCAATTTTCCCCTGTAGGCCTCAATGGGATCCCAAATGTCCTTTTGCAGATTCTACAAAAAGAGTGTTTCCAACCTGCAGAATCAAAAAATGTTTTAACTCTATGAGATGAATCTACACATCACAAAGCAGTTTCACAGATAGCTTCTTTCTAGTTTTTATCTGGGGAAATTAGTTTTTTTCCATAGACCTCAAAGGGCTCTCAAATGTCCCTTCACAGATTATATGAAAAGAGCGTTTCTAAGCTGTTGAATCGAAAGAGAGTTTTCTCTCTGTGTGATGAATCCACACATCAGAAAGCAGTTTCACAGATATTTTTGTTCTAGTTTTTATGCGGGATATTCGGTTTTTTACACTTGGCCTAATGGGCTCCCAAATATCCCTTTGCAGACTCTACAAAAGGAATGTTTCCAACTAGCTGAATCATACGAAAGGCTTGACTCTGTGAAATGAATTTTTGCATCACAAAGCAGTTTCACAGATAGATTCTTTCTAGTTTTTAATCTCATGATATTCGGGTTTTTTTCCCTTGGCCACAATGGACGCCCAAATGTTGTTTGGCAGATTCTACAAGAAGAGTGTTTCCAACCTGCTCAATCAAAAAATATTTTAACTCTTTAAATTGAATCTACACATCACCAAGCAGTTTCACAGATAGTTTGTTTCTAGTTTATATCTGGGAATATTCCATTTTTCCCCCATAGGCCTCAATGTGCTCCCAAATCTCACTTGGTAGATTCTGCATAAACACTGTTTTTAACTTGCTGAATCAAAAGAAAGGCTTACCTAAGTGAGATGAACCACACAGCACAAAGCAGTTTCACAGGTAGCTTCCTTCTAGTTTTTATCTAGGGATATTCATTTTTTCCCCATAGGCCTCAATGGGTTCCCAAATGTCCTTTGGCAGAATCTACGAAAAGAGTGTTTCCAACTTGCAGAATCAAAAAAAAAAAAAAAATGTTTTAACTCTATGAAGTGAACCTGCACATCACCAAGCAGTTTCGCAGATATCTTCTTTCCAATTTTTATCTGGGGATATTCATTTTTTTCCCATAGGTTTCAATGGCCTCACAAGTCTCCCTTCGCAGATTCTACAAAAACAGTGTTTCCAACCTGCTGAACTAAAACAAATATTTAAATCTGTGAGATGAATCCGTGCATCACAAAATTCTTTCACAGACAGTTTCCTTATATTTTTTATCTGGGGATATTGGGTTTTTCCCCACATGCCTCAATGCAATCTCAAATGTTTCCTTGCAGATTCTACAAAACAAGTCTTTCCAACCTGCTGAAACTAACAAAGGATAACTGTGTCAGAGGATTGCACGCATAGCCAAGCAATTTCACAAATAGTTTCTTTCCAGTTTTCATTAGGGGCAATTTGGTCCTTCCTTATAGGCCTCAGTGGGCTCCCAAATGTCCCTGTGCAACTTCTAAAAAAGAGTGTTTCCATTCTGCTGAACAAAAAGAAAGGTTTACCTCTGTGAGATGAATCCACACATCACAAAGCAGGCTTAGAGACAGCTTCTTTCTAGTTTTCATCTGGGGATATTTTGCTTTTCCCATAGGCTACAATGAACAACCAAATGTTCCTTCACAGATTCTACAAACAGCATGTTTACAATATGTTGAACCAAAAGTAAGATTTAGCTCTCTGTCATGAAGGAACACATCACCAAGCAGTTTCTTTCATAGCTTCTCTCTAGTTATTCTTTTTTTTTTTTATACTTTAAGTTCTAGGGTACATGTGCATAAGGTGCAGGTTTGTTACATATGTATATCTGTGCCATGTTGGTGTGCTGCACCCATCAACTTGTCAGCACCCATCAATTCATCATTTATATCAGGTATGACTCCCCAATGCAATCCCTCCCCCCACCCCTCCCCATGATAGGCCCCAGTGTGTGATGTTGCCCTTCCCGAGTCCAAGTGATCTCATTGTTCAGTTCTCACCTATGAGTGAGAACATGCAGTGTTTGGTTTTCTCTTCTTGTGATAGTTTGCTAAGAATGATGGTTTCCAGCTGCGTCCATGTCCCTACAAAGGATGCAAACTCATCCCTTTTTATGGCTGCATAGTATTCCATGGTGTATATGTGCCACATTTTC
>NW_022302729.1:0-1347 GCF_002776525.5 Piliocolobus tephrosceles | reverse complement strand
CTGGCGCTGCAGACCCCTGCCGCCAGTCTGAGCTCACAAGGAGGTACTGGAGGGCTCTGCTGGGGCCTGGTGGTCACTTATTGCTTGTGGAGTGGTCCATGGCCTGTGAGTATATTCCCGGGGTTCATGTGGGCAAGGTTAACCAGTTCACAGCTGGGCACTGACCCCTTACACAGGTGACACTAGTTAAAGTGGAATCTCTATTAGCTCGCACGGGAGTGCGTGAGGAGCTGGGAGGTGGGGGAGGCTTGGCCCTAGCGCTGGAGCCCGAGCTCCTGACATTCTGCGTCTGCCTGTTGGGCCGTCAGGGCTGCTGTGGGTCCTGAAGACAGTGGGTGTCATATGGACCAGGGGATGCGGAAGCCTCTAGAGGCTGCGGGAGGCAAGGAGACAGTCGCTTCCCCAGAGCCAGCCCTGCCGACACCTCGATGTTAGCTGGTGGGACCTGTTTTGGACTCCAGCTTCCAGAAATGTGAGAAAATAGATCAGTGTTTAGGGCGCTAGATTTGGGGTGATTTAGTGGAGAAATAGAAAACTAGCCCACAAGGTGCACGCATTAAAATGTGCTCTGTCCAGGTGTTCACAGTGGCGTGAGGGGGATGGCATCGGGGTTCTGGGAACTGTGCAGTTTTACTGAAGGAAGGGGGCTCACCACGCCTTTCCTCATATAACTGAAGGTATGTATGCCTGCCACACCGCCCAGGAGACAGGGACTAGAATTCTGACTTTATTTCTTATGGGAACCAAGCCACAGTCAGAACACGGTGAGGGCTGAAATGAGCTTCCTATAGCCTGAACTGGGAAGAGGATTCGCAAGTAGCTTGTTTTTTTCTACACAGACCTGTCCTTTCAGGTTTTAAGTTTGAGGAAAAGGGAGAAGCCAGGCACACCTCGGTGAGGGACAGTGTGTCTGGAGGTGGTGCGGCTTCAGCCTTAATGTGGCCGTGTGGTTGGGAGGCTCAGAAACTGCCTTCCAAGGGCACTCATCTGTTTCTTATTGCACTAATACCTCGTTTACAGAAATCCACAGAAATTACAGTGCAGGAGGCCTCTGGTCTGGATGGGTTTGTGTGGACCGAGGTCACGGGGTGTTGTTCCAAGTGCTAATCCTGATCTGGCAGAGGCTCTGTTCCCAAATAATTATTCCACAGTTTCAGAGCCTAGATCTGAGTGATAGTCTTTTAACTTTGTTGCATTAAAGTAAAGTATGTTTTGAGAGTCTAAAAATCCATGTGGTAATCATGGCTGTAAACTCATACATGGGGCTTTGGGATGGAGTGAAAACCACCGTCACCTGGCGTGGACGCTGCCTGGTATTTTTAGCGTGGTGGCCTGCTCGTGCCTTGA
>NW_022302726.1:0-3942 GCF_002776525.5 Piliocolobus tephrosceles | reverse complement strand
TTACAGACACCTGCCACCACATCCGGCTAATTTATTGTATTTTCAGTAGAGACTGAGTTTCACCAGGTTGGCCAGGCTGATCTTGAACTCCTGGCCTCAAGTTATTTGCCCACCTCACCTTCCCAAACTTCTGAGATTACAGGCATGAGCTACTGCACCCAGTTTTTGCCCACTTTTATATGGGGTTCAATTTTTATAGTTTTGGGTTTTACATTTAAATATTTAATCCATTTTCAGTTCATTTTTATATAAGGTATAAGGAAGGGGTCCAGTTTCATTTTTCTGCATATGTCTAGCCAGTTTTTCCAGCAGCATTTATTATTAAATAGGGAATCCTTTCCCCATTGCTTGTTTTCATTCAAAATAAAATGGTTGTAGATGTGCGGTCTTATTTCTGATATCTCTATTCCATTCTATTGGTGTATGTGTCTGTTTTGCACCACTACCATGCTGTTTGGGTTACTGTAGCCTTGTAATATGGTTTGAAGTCAGGTAGCATGATGCCTCCAGCTTTGTTAATTTTGCTTTGGATTGTCCTGTGCATATGGGCTCTTTTTTCATTCCGTATGAATTTTGAAGTATTTTTTTCTAATTTTGTAAAGAATGTCCATGGTAGTTTATGGGAGTAGCATTGAATCTATGAATTAGTTTGGGGACTATGGCCATTTTCATGATATTGATTCTTCTTACCTATGAGCATGGAATGTTTTCCCATTTGTTTGTGTCCTTTCTTATTTCCTTGAGTAGTGGTTTGTAGTTCACCTTAAAGAGGTCCTTCACTTGCCTTGTTAACTGTATTCCTAGGTATTTTATACTCTTTGTAGCAATCGTAAATGGGAATTCATTTGTGATTTGGCTCTCTTCTTGTCTATTGTTGGTGTATAAGAATGCTTGAGATTTTTGCACACTGATTTTGTATCTTGAGACTTTGCAGAAGTTGCTTGTACCTTAAGAATCTTTTGGGCTGAGGTGATGGGATTTTATAGATATGGGATCATGTCATCTGCAAAGAGACAGTTCAACTTCCTCTTTTCCTGTTTGAATATGCTTTATTTCTTTCTCTTGCCTGATTGCCTGTGCCAGAACTTCCAACACTATATTGAATAGGAGTGGTGAGAGAGGGCATCTTTGCCTTGTGCCAATTTTCAAATGGAATGCTTCCAGCTTTTGCCTATTCAATATGATATTGACTGTGGGTTTGTCATAAATGGCTCTTATTATATTGAGGCATGTTCCATCAACACCTAGTTTCATGAGAGTTTTTAACATAAAAGAATGTTGAATTTTATCAAAGACCTTTTCTGAGTCAACTGAAATAATCATGGGGTTTTTGTCTTTAATTCTGTTTATGTGGTGAATTACTTTTATTGATTTGCATATGAACCAGCCTTGCAACCAAGGGATGAGGCCGACTTGATCTTGGTGGATAAGCTTTTTGATGTATTGCTGGATTTGGTTTGCCACTACTATATTGAAAATTTTGCATCAAAGTTTATCAAAAATACTAAGCTAAAGTGTAGCAAATACATTGAAAATAATAACAGACTGATTAAAAGACTAAATAATATGAATCCTAAGATTTTCACAACTGACTTATAGAGTAAAAGCATTGCCAAACTAAATTAGCTTGGCCAAAAACTGTACAGGGTCTGAGATGTTGTCTCAACTTCCACTACTCATTGTGAGGTGGACCTGTAGTAACTATATTTGATGCAAAATTTCATGTTGATGGAAGCTGAGATGTCCTGCAGTCTCAGAGGGACAGAATTCTGGTGTATCTCCCTTTGGCCTGTCAGGAATGAAGATCTAGGCTCTACAGGTTTTGTCAAAATTTGCAAGATGTAGGAAATGGGGCAGGATTTAGGCTGTGAGGCAAAGCCTAGAGGTATAAAGAAACAGCTTCTGTCCCTGGGCTCAGGAAGTCACGATAGTTTCAGAGGGGATTTTGGAGTGAGCATAGTACAATCTTTGGAACCATTCCTTCCCCTTATTTGTTCATAGGCCAGATGTGCTCAACCAGGGGGCATCTCGGGTCTCATGAACAGAGTCCTGGAGAGACAAAGGGTCAATCCTGAGGAAGAGGCTCAATAGGGAGGAAGGACCCACCATTTTCTCTCCTGAGAAAAATCCTTCTCCCTAGGAAACCATAGGATTTTCCTTGGTCCCAGTGAGAGTTTTCCTGAGTGAAGAGAACAGAGAGAGCAAGGGACTGATGTGTTATCTGTTTCCACCACCTGCAGTGATTCTGAAACCATGGGGGGCAGGAGAATTATCTTCAGAATCATGAGCAATCCAAATGCCATGGTTTCACACAAGACACGGGAGGTTCTTATCTCTGGGGGTTAGGCACTGGTCATTGATATTCTTTAAAGCTCATTCACTGATTACAAAGTAAGCCAAATTAATAATCTACTGCAAGTTTTATTAATCTCACTTTACTTCACACACAATTCATACAGACACATTGTTAATATACACATTTTGATGATTGGACAGGGTTGGACCCAAGATTCTGTACTTCTATGAAGCCCTGTGTTCTGTCCAGGTGTCATTTACTCTCAGGTGAGTACACTGATCACCATAACTAACAAGAGATTGATCTGTGATTATTAGAAATAAAAAGACCTGTCGGTTATCTTTTATTGGGAAGATTCTATTAACATTTAAATACAGTTTAAAAACACAGATTTACAATGAAAACTAACAAGCAAATATGAAAAGTGAAGGAGCTATTCCCCAAACTAGTTTCCACTGAGATACCACCAGAGAAAAACAACTCTCAGGACAGGGATCCTGCTTCAAAGACACAGATTGCACAGCTGGATGGTTGATCTAGAATTTCCCAAAATTCCATCCTTTACTCACGAAATGCAGTTTATTTAAGAACTTTCTAATTTGACTGTAGTTTCATACTCACACACTTCAGTGTATTGTGTATTATTCCATTTATGATAAGTATAACTTATTTGAAAATGAATTACGTACTGGTGAGAGAATTTTCACTTTAAATTAAACATAAACTGACACCATAAAATTAGCAGCATCTGTTTGTCTGTTCCAAAAATTACCTCAGTTCTACCCAGGACACCTGAGGTTGCTTGAAAACAAATGCAAAAAAACTTGGGGTAAAAAATAAGAACACCCTTCCAATGTTACAAATGCATCCCAGTTTCAATTATTCACATTCACGAGAATGATTCACATATATCCCACATTAGCAAAATTTCACCTACTCTCGCCTAAAAATTGACTAATCAAAAAAATCCAAGACAAAATAATAAATTCAAATCCATCCAGTAACCTGAGGGGGAAACCTACACCTCAAAATGTAGTACATAGATATTCACACAGGATGTCACCTACTGTGAAAACGCATGCACAGAGACAGTCCCTTCACATGATCAGAATACTCAACACTCCACAACAACATATTAGATATGGGATCATCTTGAAATGCAGCCATCACTAACCAGTTGTCCCTTTTGCATAGACAAAAACCTGAGGACCACATTATGTTATGTATAAATGACTGTACACCTGTGTGTGTGTGTGTGTGTGTGTGTAGGGATCCGTGGAATCCAATAGACATTGCAGTGATAACCCCTCCATGTTCAGATTCTTGATTCTATATTCGAGTGAAATGACTTGCCAGTGGGGAACAATATAAGTCTTTGCAGGAAATGCTCTTGTGAAAGCTAGAGAGCCCAATCATAAAGCATCGAGTGCTGGAAACATGCATTGAAGTTAGATGAAATACTCAACGCACAAATAAGACTGTGAAAGACATTCAGGAAATCATGCAATCACCGAGAGGCTGATTGATGACATTCCCCAAATTTATGATTGCAAGAAAAGAGAAATACTCATGACATTCTATTTCCAGTGGTTGGGGATGTACGAAGGCAATTTAAGAAATCATGAAATCAAGAAACTTGAGTAATC